>NW_020955605.1:127215-135659 GCF_003031625.1 Empidonax traillii | reverse complement strand
TTCACCTAACCAAAGTGTTTTATATGCCAGGATAAAATTGTACTTTTTAAGACTGACAACATTTGAAGTACCCAAATTCTTCCTCCTCTATTCTTGTTAATGTGATGCTTCATCATTTACCAGGTCTAAAGTTCATAAAAACGTGTTGGGAAACTATTCTAAACTCTGCATGTGGTTTCATTGACCCTCCTGAATAAATTTTTATGGCATTACTGTCTAAAATTACAAGGGGCTGACCCTGAAAACTGGCTTGGTTCTGTTCCTTTAATGTCTGTATTTTTACAATGAAACAATCTAGATTATTACTGTAAATTCAATGTTTCATTTCATTCCTCTTTCAAAAATATACCAATCGCTTAGCTCAACAGCAGTTTATACTGAAATAGATGCAAATGAACCTACATGCACTGAAGATTTGGAAGAAAAGCTGTCAATCCTACAGAAGCCTCACAATGAATCTTTAATCAGCTTGGATCAAACTGCATTGCTATTATTGATCAGGAATAAAAGTAAAAGTATTGCAATTTAATAATAGTCAGAGGATTAAAAAAAAAAAAGAATAAAAGAAAAAAAGTAAAAAGTGAAAAGTAAAGCCATGCCAAGAAACTGAATTATTTTCCCGGAAACAATTAAAAATTAATTATTAAAATGAAGAAGGCATCATCTATAGCAGGTTACAGGGGCACCTGCTACAAGACCCAGTGGCACATTTTGCATTGGGAGACGGGACACACACACGAGAGATGTGACCCACAAAATGGTGTTTATTGAAACAAGAAGACAGCTTATATACTGGGGAACACAGAAGGTTAAGGAATAGGGGTAGGACCCTGGCTAGGAACGTCAAATCCTGAGGGTTACTGATATGGGGACTAGGAGGGATAGGCTAAGGGCATGTGTCAGGTCACTTAGGGGGAAGGGAGAGCTGGGGGAACAATGGAAGAACTGTCCTGGGTGCACAGACAGGGAAATTTTGCTGAGGGTGCAATGCTGCGGCCTTGTAGTTGAGCTGGTTCCCAGGCAGTTCTGCACAGCCGAAGTTGCTAAAAGTCTTCTGGAGAGATCTCTTCCTCTGAGCCTTCCTTGCAGCGCTTTTGCATCTCTCTCCACTCTCTGTAGCCTCTTCTGGTCCACCCCTGACATTCATCCATGACAGTATTTTATTATTTGAATAATATCCTTTTAAAAGGCTCTTTCATGATAATGTTAGAGGATATTCCAAAGATAAAAAATTTATAAGCCAATAAGACATGATCCTGTTGTGGCTCCAGATATTTTTTTTTGAAAAATATGAATTGCAGACTGCAATACAAATTTGTATAACTGAAACTGAAACTAAATTGCAGAAATCCTAAAAGAAAAAAATGTAATTAAAGACAAAAGGAGTTGTGAAAGGATATACTCAGCTTTTTCCCAATATCTTTCCCAATAAGAGAAATTAAGCTACATTTTGTAATTATGATCCAGGTAGAGGTTAGTGAAACAATAATTCAAACAGCTTGCTTAAACTAATGTTAAATTTATGTGCTACGTATGTCACAAGTATATTCTCTCTTCACCGTTCTGATCCACTGGTAATTACACTAAAATATAAGAGGCCTGGCTCAAATATTATTCAATATTTCATCTTTTTTTGTCATATTTCATAGCAAGTACTTCAATTACTTGGAGATGATGGAATTTTACATTTCTGGAATTTGAAAGCTTAGTCACATTTCCATTTGATCTATGTTCTGTAAGTCTTGTCAGCAAGATCTCTCTACATCAGATAATTTACAATGCAGTGAATTTGAAATACTAGTTAATTATTAATGATTAAAATGATAGCAACTACAAAGAAGACAGAGGCTCTCACTTCACAAGGAGCCATATGGAGAGGACAAAGGGTGACAGGTGAAAGTTGCACCATGAAAGGTTTTATCTCAATAGAAGTAATACATTTTTCATGATGAAAACAATCATTTACTGCAACAACTTCCCCATGGACATGGTAGAGTCCCCATTACTCACAATTTTCAAGGTGTTACTTAAACTGAGTGCTAGGTAATCTCATCTAGACTTCCTTTTCCATGAAGGGTTGGACCTTTCATGTCCCAACCTGGGATGTTCTATGACTCAATGATTATATATCTCTAGATCTCACCCTCTAGTATGGAAGGCAATATCAGTACATCCATTTTCAGGTGGAAGACATGAAGAAAGTAAGTGACTTGGCTATCGTATAGTAGGTGGCCAGCAGAGATGGAACTAGGATATCCCAGCTAAAGAATGCTCAATGATATTCTTTTCAAAATAAAAATTGAAATGTCATTATAAAGGGATGATTTCCACTTATTTTCACTTATTTCCCAATTCACTGATTTGCCAGACCAATGTAAAAAGTGTGAAAAATCTTTCAGACTTCCAGTTCCCAGGGGAATCTGTTCACTGAATAATTTTCTCTGAAGCTGACTCATCTAAATAAGATCTAAATTTTTCTGGAGCCAATATTTACAGGAACAAGTGACAGACTTAAAAACATTTAAAATCGGAAGAGGAAACAATTTGGTGGGGGTAGCAAGGTTTTCAAAACAAGGCAAATTAATCCAATATCCCATGTAGTAAAATGCTCTTTCAAACAGATGTGGAAGAGAACTTCATATCAAATACAATGAATGCAAGACATAAACATGCCTGCAAGTAAAAGATATTTTATTGCTTCCAGGGATGATTTTGTAATACATCTCAAAAAATTACAGGAAAATGAATTTAGAAAAAAATGTCCTTGATGCCTTCCCATTTAATTAGATGCTACTATACAGGTGCACATCATTTATGATGAGTATTTTTTATGAATTTGTCTATATATTGAAGTGCCACACATAGCTATTCCCAGTACATCAAAATTATTTAAAGTCCCTGGAATCTTCAAAGCTTGATTGGAATGATACGAATGTTTATACAAGACAAGGGGAACAGCCGTGCTGACGTCAGCAAAAATGAATCCCCGGTAAGGGTTTGTAGCCAATTACTATTTTGAAAGAAAAATAGTAAAGTTAATAACAAAATGTTTATAATGGATCCTATAAATGGCTAAATATAAAACATAAGGCATTTTGGCATTTTAAAATAACTGATGTGAACTGTACAATTCAGGAATAGCATACTTATGGTTCTACTAAAAGTTATTTTTATTGGAAAATTATTTATAATTTATTTAACTTAACAAAACTTACTCACTCATCATCCAAAAATCCCAAAGACAGATGCTTTCCATCATGTCCAGAAGAACTGAACATTGTATTCAATGTATTCAATTCACTGTGTTATTTCAATTATGGTTTGAGAGGCCATGTGTTCCTTTTTTGCAGCACCTTTCTTTTAAGAAGTAATTCCACAAACATCTATGACTGATTGTATTGTTTCTTCTATCACCACTATCATTAAGCCAATAAAATAATTACCAAGCACTAGGCTAAGTGTAAAGTGTTTGCAAAAGCAAGAATTCTCTAGTATCAGGAGTGCCAAGGATTCATTGTTTTGGGTATGTTGCAGGGTTAAGAAGAGTGACAGCATATGAAATTTTTAAAGAGTAAATTTCTCATGTCAACTAACTATATAAATTCACAGATTATTGAGATTATGTAGCTGTTCAATTAACTGAAGGAAGAGTTTGAAAAGAAATTTATAAATATTATAACACATGAGAATTGTCATCTCTATTCTATTTCAGTCATTTTTTAATTTAAAAATAGCATTTAAATAGTAGTTATACTGATTGTTTTTATTATATGCCTAATTTTTTTTTCTTCGGAGCAGCTGAGTATCTTGCATGATTAAATACAAACTCTGCAAAGAAGTCCACTGTCTCTAACCACAAATAATATTTTATAATTGCAGCTAGTTTAATTTTCAGACATCATGTAATCTGTTAAACACAAAAGTTGAATGAGGCCTTTTGACTTTCAATATGCTGTAACAAGTAATCTGCACATTAAATTTTGTGAAAACTCTGTAAAGCCACCATAAAAAAAGAAAATTGCCTTTTTAAAATCACATTTGTATGGAGATGTGTCCCTGGGGCTTCCTCATATCGGCTGCCAATGACTGAATGCTCACCGGAGGTAAATGGAACTGAGCTGCCCATCTGCATTCTTCAAACACAACTTGTGCCAACAGCTAAGGAGTAAACATACAGAGATACACATATAGACGTATATAACATCAAGCTTCTTCATACTGGAAAATACAGCTTGAAGAATAAAGCCTTGATAGTAGTCCATGAGTGTCATCAAAGTTAACAACGCATCGATTGCAGCACCATTTGCAACTCTGGGACAGAAAGCATTACTATCACAGTGCCTCCAAACCGTGCCAAGATGAACATGTGTTGTCAGGGCAGACATTAGTGGAGAACAGACCTTGACAAGCAAGCACTGGTTCCACCATCCTGGTGAGAATCACTTGCCAATTATGTGGCAAAGGAATTTCTGAATGACATAAATTGCTACATGTATAAAAATTAAAATAAATATATAATTCCTGCTCTTACCTTCTATTGCTCAAGAGGTAGCCCTTTTCCAGAGATTACATTAATATCTAATGAATTATGGCCCAGTTTAACACAGATTTGGATTGAGTCTACCTAGATAATTAAAACAGGTTTTTGATTGCATTTTGCTACAGTAGTGTTCTAATTGTATCTATAACATGAATAGGTCTGAAGTATTTGTAATTAAAAAGTTTAAAATGCTGGGGAAAAAAGCAAATGAAGTGTAACTTGATCATCTTTAGTACCTAATCTATAGGTATTTATATATTTATTTTTCTTCCAAGACAGTTCTAGTTGGCATGGATTTTTAAAAGTACATTTTCTAAACATTAGTATAGTCAAGGTGTAAATGAGTTCATTACTCACTGGGCTACTTCCACTAGTTTTTCATATGAGATCTTTTACTATATACTGTTTAGAGCAAAGGTTTAAAAATGAAATACACATCCATCTAACATATAGAGAAATACTCTTACAATTAAATTTAAGGCTATCTTTTGCAAGACATATAAAACATCCTTAGCAAGTCATATTAATTTCCTAAAGTGAACAGAACAACACTAACAAATCTCAGCACCCCAGCAAATGAGGGACTAATGTCTAAACTTCCTCCCTTCAAAGCTTTAGATTGACTAGCTTCTTATAGAAGCTGTTTCACTCTATTTCAAGCTAATATGCTAATGTCCAAAGAAATCTTTAAATTAATTGAAAACTGATTTCTCAATAACTACAGTATTGTTTTTTTTATTGCCTATGAATCATCCTGTTGGTCCGCTCGGCACCATAACCCCCCAGAAAAGTTGTCTGACTGTCTTCATGAAAGGTTGTGTTTCAACTCAACTCAGATTGATCTATCTTGTATGAATTGCAAAATACATTTTAATATCAGGATATTAGACAGAATATAGTGTATCCTTGTCCCATCAAACACCTAAAATGCAGTAAATAACATGGCTCAATACTGATATACTCTTGTATTCAGATTGCAGGGCTAATTTTGCAAGTATCATTTATTTTAATGACACTAAGTCAGTAGCAAACTGACTTCCAGTTGGAAAACCAGGTAAATTCAGGTTTTTAACTATGTAGACGAAGGCAGAAGAGAAAGACCGTCAGTCAGTCAGTCATGAAGTACAATATAATTCTTCGCAGCCAGGTGTACACTAAACATATGTAACAACTATAAAGACTCCTTATTCCCTGATTAGAGTTAGTAAATAAATTGATACCTGTCCAAAGGCACGCTAATAAATGGAAAGATTAGCATAGTAGCAGAATTTGGTACTTAATGCAAAGGGATGGTACCTGACAGGACAGAGGCATCTTTCCTGACTACACATGACCTGCTGGGTTCACCGGTGCTGCTCTGCAGGAACAGTTCCCAGCACGCCTGTCAGCCCACCTTGTGCACCTCACTATTTCTCTGCACATTCTGGTTTTCACCTTTGCTTCTTGCTGTCCCTTAAGTCATCAGCTCACTCATAAAGCAAGTGAGGATGATCTTAAGGGTGAAATTGTGACATTCAGATTAAACTCTCTCCCCAAAATTGAGACTTCCACAATATAGTTATTTAAATATCTTACTTGTCTGGATTCAACTGATTGCCAATGAAGAGAAATGAAGAAATGAAGAAATCTTTCTGGAAACACCATTTACCACTTCTCGCAAGGCATGCCTGGGAAAGGCTATGTGAACGGCCCTCAGAAATGCCCGTTTCCTTTCATTAAGTACAGAGGAAGCCTAGACAACTAGCTCACATTTGAACATGTGCACCGTGATTGCTCTGTTAGGTGGGATGAAGCTCATCTGTGCCTACATTTTGTCATTACAGTGTAGATCATTTGTCTAGAATTGTCTAAAGAGGTCAGAGTCACACTGCCAATATGAGGATTGTTTTGCCAGTGCAGGTTCTACAAAAGACAGTTTTAATAATACCTGATAAGGAGTCAGATAAGGCTTGGCATACAGACAATATTCTTGAAACCAGTAAGTCCCTGCAGAAGTGTGAGGAGATCCTGTAACTTGACAACCAATACTGACAGCCCAATGTTTTAAGAGGTTGTAAGAAGAAAGGGATAAAAACAGCTTTCCTAGAGATTTTTTTTTCTGTGTAGGCAGTAAATTTGTCTTTCATAGATATGTCTCCATAAAGTTTTAACTATGTGTTTGACCCCATGTTTATAAAACAGTTAAAAAAAAGAGACAACTTTGCATCTATCAAAATATTACAGTTAGATAGTACCTATAATTATACTCCAGCATATATGTATATTTATGTATTTCAGTGATGAATAACAAATCAGTCTTTTATTATTCTACCACAACAGTCAAGTAGGATACTACATAAATGTTTAAGATAAAGGATAGGGTGATGGATTGAGCCTACCAACTAGCTTCTAATTAACAGAATATATTTTAGAATTAAATCAGTAACTCAGTATCCAAATCTCTCTATCATACTGCTAACACTTAAGCTACCTGATCTCCACAGATTAAAAAAAATCCTGATATTAGGGCATTATGATTGGCTTACCTGAAAAAATTACTAGAAGTACTCTTAATAACATTTTTTCCAGAAGTAAGATCCATATAGGAATTATACGGGAACAATTACAGTAGAATAACTTCTTCTGTTCTATGTTTTAATGTCATTCTACTGATTTCTGAAGAACTCCTCTCAGTTTCCCCAAGTGAAAGATGAGACTCAAGCTCATTGTTCTCATCACCTTCATATGTTCAACCTACAAAATGATCTCGAGTTATATATTTGTTGTCTCTAGACTTAAAAGTTCCATTCATCAAACTATAATCATTGACTAGAGAAATTTTCAAAACATCTCTGCATCTAAGAACAAACCATGACTTTATCCTCGTATCGCCTTCATTTTTTTCCTTAATATGAAATCATCTCTGCACAGAAAATACATGCACTATATTCTTCAATGTCAATTTGGAACATAAATGTGATCATCCCTCTTACCTATTTTAAGGAAAAAATAGAACAAGGAATGGATGGATGTCATTTCAGAAAGACGCACATTTTTATGGAAGAAAAAGAAACCATATTTGCTTCAAGAAACTAATTTTTTTACAAACATTAGTAGGACACAGATTGTCAATCATTGCCTGCATCCATCTTGAAGACCTCACTGAAATACCTGACATTACACCTATTAGGTGCCAAAATCAACCAGATTACATGATGGAAGGCTCAGAAGATGAAGCATGTAAGAAATATATTTCCCTCTTAGATCAGCTGAATGAGAAGCAATGGCTTAGATGTCATGGTACAGTTGTATCAAATTCAAAATGCTACAGTTGATTTAAACAGTCTAATGTGTGTCTGTAAAAATCTTTATTTGAAAATTCCATTTAATACACAGATGGGATCTTAAATATTTATAATTGTTATTAACTTAAAATTAAACAATGGCAAAAAATAAATTTAATCCTCCAGAGGGTTTGTTTATTTTTCAGAAGAGTAACTGAAGTGGAATGTATAAGTGGCCTATATGCAAAGACACCTGACACTTTTATCATATTTGTCTCACAATGACCTTAACAATATCAGAAGTAATCATAGGACTTGCAAAATTTATATTCCAAGCACCTATATCTACTTAGGACTGTGAAACACATTACCATTCACATGAAAATTATGAAAAAAAATCAGCATTCTGTGTTTAAACTCTATGTAACACAAACCTAACACAGGTCAGTGCTCCCTATTGATTTAAGTTAGAGTAACCCCTGTTTACATCAATTAAATGAGAGCAGAAACAAGCTCAATCAATAGCTACTAATCTTAAATATCTCTGCAAGAAGTACTGGTACTTTCAAACAAAACACTGACAAGATTTTGTTTATGCAAGTATATGTGTGTGTGTGTGTGTGTGTGTGTGTGTGTGTGTG
>NW_020955605.1:123376-126758 GCF_003031625.1 Empidonax traillii | reverse complement strand
GTTGATTTAAACAGTCTAATGTGTGTCTGTAAAAATCTTTATTTGAAAATTCCATTTAATACACAGATGGGATCTTAAATATTTATAATTGTTATTAACTTAAAATTAAACAATGGCAAAAAATAAATTTAATCCTCCAGAGGGTTTGTTTATTTTTCAGAAGAGTAACTGAAGTGGAATGTATAAGTGGCCTATATGCAAAGACACCTGACACTTTTATCATATTTGTCTCACAATGACCTTAACAATATCAGAAGTAATCATAGGACTTGCAAAATTTATATTCCAAGCACCTATATCTACTTAGGACTGTGAAACACATTACCATTCACATGAAAATTATGAAAAAAAATCAGCATTCTGTGTTTAAACTCTATGTAACACAAACCTAACACAGGTCAGTGCTCCCTATTGATTTAAGTTAGAGTAACCCCTGTTTACATCAATTAAATGAGAGCAGAAACAAGCTCAATCAATAGCTACTAATCTTAAATATCTCTGCAAGAAGTACTGGTACTTTCAAACAAAACACTGACAAGATTTTGTTTATGCAAGTATATGTGTGTGTGTGTGTGTGTGTGTGTGTGTGTGTGTGTGTGTGCACCTGCACACACACAGATACCTGCAAAGACTTGAATTTGGGACTTTGAACTTTTGTGTAAAATCTCAAGAGAAATATGTAAAACATATTTCAACAAGTTGCAGTCCTCATAATCACTTAAATTCCAGATAAAGATGGAAAATACAGTATCTTATCAAATGGCTGAAGCTTTAAAAAATTAAGCATATTCACAATGTGGTTAAAACCACATTACAGAGACAATCTTAATTCCCATATCTTTTAATTTCTGAGTACTTGACATTGAGACATGAATAACATTGATGAAGTATATTTTTAGCTTATTTCTTAGAGGAACAAAACATAGATAATTGATTTGAATGTCTGTCTTTCCATCTGGCAGCCCTTAACTTTTTAAACTTTTAGATAATTTCTGTCTATCTGACAAACACAGTCCACTGCTTTTCTGGAAGCTTCATAAAAGTGGGTTGTTAGGTAGAGAGTCTTACTAAAAGAGAGATGCAGGGAGAGCACAGCCCATAACACACTGACAGCAACCAGCTGGCCCATTAGATATGTGTATTGGCCAGATGATCAATATATGAACAGCTCCAAATATGTGCTGTCTCTTGCCTAGAGATTTTCCCAATGGAGAGAGCTATGCTTATTGCAGAAGGAGGGAAGGAAAGATTAGGGATATAGAATACAAATCCCTAAGAAACTCAGTTGTTGTCAGTTCCACTTCTCATGGTCTGAAGCGTTTTCCATGTGCTTTTATTAACTGTCACCAGAGAAACCAAATCTTAAGCACTGGTAAGTAAGAGTAAACAGGTATTTTCAGTCCTTTATATGTACTTACAAAGTGCACGCAATCCAGAGAGGACAAATATTTCTCATTCTAATACAAATAAAGTAGTTTCTGAACACATGGGAAATGGTGCTTTGTCTTCACTAGGGGGCAAGAGGAGTGTCTACATCTGTGCCTGCACCATCTGCTCAAGGCACTCAGTCAGGTGCCAATGTATTCAGTTCTACAGACACATCTGATTTCTTCTTTTGTCTTGCACATGGGATAGTGTAGCAAGTTTGGTGCAGCCCTAAGGCAACAACAGTGACTACCGACTAAGAACAAATGACACTATCTCCTCATTTTCATGGACTTTTTTTGGGTTTTTTTCTGAGTTGGAAGAAGATTGATTACTTCACTGTGATTTTCTCTGGTTAGGACAGTGGTCAGAAGTTGGCTTATTTATTGGAAAAAACAGATAGTGTATGTTTGTACTTTCAAATTCTTTTAAATGAGAGCTGAAGTTGCTCAGCACTATGAAAATTATTCAGTATGCGAAACTAATCATCCAAAATCAGAGATACTCAGAAGAACCCAACACTCTGGCTTACAGTTATTCATATCTTCACAGTGAAGAACAGAAAATTGACCTCTGTGTTCTTAATCTTGTTTTTGTATCACCTACTTTAAAACTTTACTTATCTAATTGATGACATAAAGTATCATTGAAGACTGATTATCATTTAATCAGGTTGATTACATAAAAAATATTCTGGCCTCAGCAATATAAGATAATTTAGGTTCTATACAATTTACACAAAGCAGTAACTGCAGTTGTGTGCATTTTATGCACAGAAAGTGTGCAAGTGAAAATGAGACAAATAAGTCTTGTGACGATTAAATATAAAACAGCCTACTTTGTACTTTCGTGAATAGTGTGGGAAAATGACTGGGGGTAAAATTAAAGAAAAATGGGAAGTTATATTTGCATTCTAACAGAGGTTTTAACAGTATGGAAATTATAGGGTGAAATACAATTGCTGCTCCCTGGATGGGATGTGGTCAGCATGCCCAAATTCCCATACACAATACATGCCAAGGTGGACTAAACTAAGGCTGGAGCAGAGTGGAAACACCGTGTTGAAATTCTTGCAAGAGGGGGACCTCAGTGGTACCTTTAGCTGGTCAACCACAAAGTAGCTGTCAACCAAGAAAGAAGAAAGATTTCTTGCTATTGAACCAGCAACCATGGCAAGCTCACAGATGTACACCTCCATCCTCACCTGTATCTGCGCATAATTGGATTTTTTGTGCAAGATTGGTCCACCACTTGTTCTGTATGTCACGAAGTGTCTGTTGTAGCTTGCTTCATGCAAGTCGAAAGGCTGCTTTCCTTATATGACAAGATGGCTGAGCAATATGGGCTTGGTGAGCAGTTCTCTTCTTACTCAACAATTCCTGGATCTCATGGTTGTTTTCATCAAACCAGTCCTTGTTTTTCTTAGAGGAGAACCCTAAAGATTCTTCAGAGGACTGCAGAATGCTATTTTGCTATGGTGTGAAGCAAGGCTGCGTTCTCGCTCCAACCTTATTCACGATCTTCTTCAGCATGATGCTCCAAAGGGCCACAGCAGACCTCGATTTTGAAAACGGTGTCTACATTCGATATCGTACCGACGGGAGCCTTTTCAATCTAAGGCGACTGAAGGCCCACTCTAAGACCTTAAATCATCTTATCCGTGAGCTGCTTTATGCTGATGATGCTGCTCTCGTCGCCCACACAGAAGTAGCTCTGCAGCGTTTAACATCCTGCTTTGCAGAGGCTGCTGAGCTTTTTGGTCTGGAAGTCAGCTTGAAGAAGACAGAAGTTTTATATCAGCCTGCACCTCAGGAAGCCTTTCATCATCCCCATATCACCATTGGTGAAACAACACTCAAATCAGTCCAACAGTTTAATTATCTGGGAAGCATCATCTCCTCAGACGGTAAGATTGATGCTGAAATTGACAACAGGTTAGCAAAGGCATACAGTGCCT
>NW_020955605.1:119822-123355 GCF_003031625.1 Empidonax traillii | reverse complement strand
GTTGATTTAAACAGTCTAATGTGTGTCTGTAAAAATCTTTATTTGAAAATTCCATTTAATACACAGATGGGATCTTAAATATTTATAATTGTTATTAACTTAAAATTAAACAATGGCAAAAAATAAATTTAATCCTCCAGAGGGTTTGTTTATTTTTCAGAAGAGTAACTGAAGTGGAATGTATAAGTGACCTATATGCAAAGACACCTGACACTTTTATCATATTTGTCTCACAATGACCTTAACAATATCAGAAGTAATCATAGGACTTGCAAAATTTATATTCCAAGCACCTATATCTACTTAGGACTGTGAAACACATTACCATTCACATGAAAATTATGAAAAAAAATCAGCATTCTGTGTTTAAACTCTATGTAACACAAACCTAACACAGGTCAGTGCTCCCTATTGATTTAAGTTAGAGTAACCCCTGTTTACATCAATTAAATGAGAGCAGAAACAAGCTCAATCAATAGCTACTAATCTTAAATATCTCTGCAAGAAGTACTGGTACTTTCAAACAAAACACTGACAAGATTTTGTTTATGCAAGTATATGTGTGTGTGTGTGTGTGTGTGTGTGTGTGTGTGTGTGTGCACCTGCACACACACAGATACCTGCAAAGACTTGAATTTGGGACTTTGAACTTTTGTGTAAAATCTCAAGAGAAATATGTAAAACATATTTCAACAAGTTGCAGTCCTCATAATCACTTAAATTCCAGATAAAGATGGAAAATACAGTATCTTATCAAATGGCTGAAGCTTTAAAAAATTAAGCATATTCACAATGTGGTTAAAACCATATTACAGAGACAATCTTAATTCCCATATCTTTTAATTTCTGAGTACTTGACATTGAGACATGAATAACATTGATGAAGTATATTTTTAGCTTATTTCTTAGAGGAACAAAACATAGATAATTGATTTGAATGTCTGTCTTTCCATCTGGCAGCCCTTAACTTTTTAAACTTTTAGATAATTTCTGTCTATCTGACAAACACAGTCCACTGCTTTTCTGGAAGTTTCATAAAAGTGGGTTGTTAGGTAGAGAGTCTTACTAAAAGAGAGATGCAGGGAGAGCAGAGCCCATAACACACTGACAGCAACCAGCTGGCCCATTAGATATGTGTATTGGCCAGATGATCAATATATGAACAGCTCCAAATATGTGCTGTCTCTTGCCTAGAGGTTTTCCCAATGGAGAGAGCTATGCTTATTGCAGAAGGAAGGAAGGAAAGATTAGGGATATAGAATACAAATCCCTAAGAAACTCAGTTGTTGTCAGTTCCACTTCTCATGGTCTGAAGCGTTTTCCATGTGCTTTTATTAACTGTCACCAGAGAAACCAAATCTTAAGCACTGGTAAGTAAGAGTAAACAGGTATTTTCAGTCCTTTATATGTACTTACAAAGTGCACGTAATCCAGAGAGGACAAATATTTCTCATTCTAATACAAATAAAGTAGTTTCTGAACACATGGGAAATGGTGCTTTGTCTTCACTAGGGGGCAAGAGGAGTGTCTACATCTGTGCCTGCACCATCTGCTCAAGGCACTCAGTCAGGTGCCAATGTATTCAGTTCTACAGACACATCTGATTTCTTCTTTTGTCTTGCACATGGGATAGCGTAGCAAGTTTGGTGTAGCCCTAAGGCAACAACAGTGACTACCGACTAAGAACAAATGACACTATCTCCTCATTTTCATGGACTTTTTTTGGGTTTTTTTCTGAGTTGGAAGAAGACTGATTACTTCACTCTGATTTTCTCTGGTTAGGACAGTGGTCAGAAGTTGGCTTATTTATTGGAAAAAACAGATAGTGTATGTTTGTACTTTCAAATTCTTTTAAATGAGACCTGAAGTTGCTCAGCACTATGAAAATTATTCAGTATGCGAAACTAATCATCCAAAATCAGAGATACTCAGAAGAACCCAACACTCTGGCTTACAGTTATTCATATCTTCACAGTGAAGAACAGAAAATTGACCTCTGTGTTCTTAATCTTGTTTTTGTATCACCTACTTTAAAACTTTACTTATCTAATTGATGACATAAAGTATCATTGAAGACTGATTATCATTTAATCAGGTTGATTACATAAAAAATATTCTGGCCTCAGCAATACAAGATAATTTAGGTTCTATACAATTTACACAAAGCAGTAACTGCAGTTGTGTGCATTTTATGCACAGAAAGTGTGCAAGTGAAAATGAGACAAATAAGTCTTGTGATGATTAAATATAAAACAGCCTACTTTGTACTTTTGTGAATAGTGTGGGAAAATGACTGGGGGTAAAATTAAAGAAAAATGGGAAGTTATATTTGCATTCTAACAGAGGTTTTAACAGTATGGAAATTATAGGGTGAAATACAATTGCTGCTCCCTGGATGGGATGTGGTCAGCATGCCCAAATTCCCATACACAATACATGCCAAGGTGGACTAAACTAAGGCTGGAGCAGAGTGGAAACACCGTGTTGAAATTCTTGCAAGAGAGGGACCTCAGTGCTACCTTTAGCTGGTCAACCACAAAGTAGCTGTCAACCAAGAAAGAAGAAAGATTTCTTGCTATTGAACCAGCAACCATGGCAAGCTCACAGATGTACACCTCCATCCTAAAGGCTACGTCAGATGTAATACTGATGTTACCCCCTCCAAGGTAAGACCATCCTCCACTGAACATGATGTATGACTGTGGTGGTTTTAACCTAGGCCTTCCTTGGTGACCAGTTTGTAATCAAGGAAGGGGCAGTGTTCCCAGTATTCCATACGATTTTTACGTAAATCGGGGTATAAATAAGAAGGGAGGAGAGGCCTTCACTCTCTTGTCTGCTGGCAAGGTTTGGGAACAGTGGGTTGTTGCGTTGGTCTTGCTTATCTAAGGCTGAGGCCTGCAGCATCCACTGACCTGCCACGTGGAGGCTTGGAGAGTGCTGGCCATGTCTGCCAATCCTGCTTTTCTAAGGGACGTGGTGAGATTTATTTTACTAGTTATTTTACTAGTTTTCAGGTTTGATTGCGTAAATCTGCTCAGAGTCCCTTTTTATCCCCTTTTGTTCCTTTTTTCCCTTTCCCTATCCCTTCACGGGGTGTTTGGATTCCATTTTGCTGTACACATGGCATCTTAACTGTATGTAACTGTAATATACATAAAATATATATTGTTATATAACTAGCTTGATTTCGGGTTCTTCAATTTGCATAGTTCTTTGCCCTGGGGGAATAAGGGAGAGGGAAGGGGGGGCTGCTACTGTGGGTTTTGGGCATTTGGCAGGAAGCGAGGTTCGAACCATCACAATGACTAGAGTCACTCAAGCAAAAATAGCATAAAACTAAGTTAAAACTGGGGAGAAGTTAGGGAAGACTTCATCATAACTTCTAGGATCTGTCAATGGGCTGAACCTGTCTTCTCCCCCATAGGGATGCCTACTGGTTAAGAACCGTACTCTACACACACGGAATGATTATATCAAGCTACCTTTTGTTAGGGATTAGAGCTTGACACTGTATTGCTTTGAATACATTT
>NW_020955605.1:118438-119801 GCF_003031625.1 Empidonax traillii | reverse complement strand
AGCTGCGTTGGGCAGGGCACGTCTCCAGGATGCAGGACCATCGCCTCCCCAAGATCGTGCTTTATGGGGAACTTGCCACTGGCTGCCGCAAGAGAGGAGGCCCGAAGAGGAGATACAAGGACTGCCTGAAACAGTCCCTCAGCCTTGGCAATATTGACCACAACCATTGGTCTACCCTGGCCTCCAATCAGGAGGCCTGGAGACACAGCATCTATAATGCTGCTGCTGCTTTTGAGAACACATGCAGGATCACTCTCGAGGAGAAAAGACAACGCAGAAAGAATCGCGTCTTGTCGATATCACCTGGGGAGTCTTTCTGCTGTACGTTCTGCAACCGGACTTGTCTATCTCGCATTGGCCTTTTTAGCCATCAGCGTGCTTGTAGCAAGCGTGGGTAGAGCCCCTCTCAAATCTTCGTTTGCGAAGCCTAGCCATGATGATGATGACACCTCCATCCTAAAGGCTACGTCAGATGTAATACTGATGTTACCCCCTCCAAGGTAAGACCATCCTCCACTGAACATGATGTATGACTGTGGTGGTTTTAACCTAGGCCTTCCTTAGTGACCAGTTTGTAATCAAGGAAGGGGCAGTGTTCCCAGTATTCCATACGATTTTTACGTAAATCGGGGTATAAATAAGAAGGGAGGAGAGGCCTTCGCTCTCTTCTCTGCTGGCAAGGTTTGGGAACAGTGGGTCGTTGCATTGGTCTTGCTTATCTAAGGCTGAGGCCTGTAGCATCCACTGACCTGCCACGTGGAGGCTTGGAGAGTGCTGGCCATGTCTGCCAATTCTGCTTTTCTAAGGGACGTGGTGAGATTTATTTTACTAGTTATTTTACTAGTTTTCAGGTTTGATTGTGTAAATCTGCTCGGTGTCCCTTTTTATCCCCTTTTGTTCCTTTTTTCCCTTTCCCTATCCCTTCGCGGGGTGTTTGGATTCCCTTTTGCTGCACACATAGCATCTTAACTATATGTAACTGTAATATACATAAAATATATATTGTTATATAACTAGCTTGATTTCGGGTTCTTCAATTTGCATAGTTCTTTGCCCTGGGGGAATAAGGGAGAGAGAAGGGGGGGCTGCTACTGTGGGTTTTGGGCATTTGGCAGGAAGCAAGGTTTGAACCATCACAATGACTAGAGTCACTCAAGCAAAAATAGCATAAAACTTAAAACTGGGGAGAAGTTAGGGAAGACTTCATCATAACTTCTAGGATCTGTCAATGGGCTGAACCTGTCTTCTCCCCCATAGGGATGCCTACTGGTTAAGAACCGTACTCTACACACACGGAATGATTATATCAAGCTACCTTTTGTTAGGGATTAGAGCTTGACACTGTATTGCTTTGAATACATTT
>NW_020955605.1:110176-118177 GCF_003031625.1 Empidonax traillii | reverse complement strand
GGAGAAGTTAGGGAAGACTTCATCATAACTTCTAGGATCTGTCAATGGGCTGAACCTGTCTTCTCCCCCATAGGGATGCCTACTGGTTAAGAACCGTACTCTACACACACGGAATGATTATATCAAGCTACCTTTTGTTAGGGATTAGAGCTTGACACTGTATTGCTTTGAATACATTTTTGCAGTTACATACTATCACCAGCAAACCTCAAAACTGTCACAGTCTTCTATTGTATTAATAAAGAGTATTGTTCTATAAACTGTTCAGCTTTAGTCCTTTAAGGGCCCTGGCAGTTGCTGGCAGCAGGTAACATATTTGACTGTGGAGGACCAGGAGCAGGTCTCTCTATGTTATAGGCACGTGTCCCTGGATCTTTCTTGGAGCACTGACAGACCAATTAAAGATTTGGAAACCTGGGAGGGGTCTTCGTGTTTGCATGTGACCCTGAAAAAGTTAGCTGAACTGCCCCCCCGATCCCATGGACTGTTCAGTATAGGGACCCAATACATCCCGATGGGATGTTGACAGACTGGTTGGGCACAAGGGTCTCAATTTTCCTGGAGCACTGACAGACTAATCAAACACAAATGGTTTGACAGAGTTTCCCCTTTCACATGACAAATGACAATGATAAATCATTGAGACAAGTAGAAAGAAAAAAAGAAAAGTTGTCATGGAAACATAGTTAAAATTTCTCATGCTCCTTCAAAACGTTAAATTTTGATAATCACGTTGTATTCCCTGCTCCTCGTTGTAAACTATTTGGTTAAACAACTGCTGGCATGAATCTTTGACAACATATCATCTTCAATGGTTGAGCAAAGCCATATGTCTACACTGCAGTGTAGTACAAGAGCAGAAGTTTCTCAAATTCCTTGGACAGCACAGTGGAGGAAAACATAATTCTCACAAAAACATCAGATTTTAGACATCCAGTCATTTTTGACAAAGGCATCACTTGGGTTTTACAGAAGCTCATCTAGCCTTACAGTGTTCAAACAGAAGTTAAATTCAGCTCCTTGTTTGCATACAGACTAACAACCATTTATAATAGTGTTCACCTTAATGTTCCCAGCAGTGCAAATTTCTGCTAGTCACATTTTTTTCCTAAAAGGCAATTATTGTATGAATTGTAGCTCTGACTAATTTGGAAAAAAAAAAATAAATAAAAATCAACACCTGCACAGCTGGATATACCAGCACTTAGTTATTTTAAAAAGAAAAAGAAAGACACTGCCTGCCAGCACTGTTACTAATTGAGTTCTGCTTAGCTCAGATATTTCACCTGCTCAGTGCTCTCTAAAGCTGGCTCAAATGAATGGCGATTCCTCCATGAAGTCGGCCAGAGAAGTGTGCTTCCAAGAAGCACAGAATTGTCCCATCAAATCTGTTATGAATGGCTGCCACAGGAAAATGGAGAATAGTCCAGTACTTCAGATGATGTCTAGTAAGGGACATAACTATAACATGCAGGCTCAGCAAAGTCTAATTATCTTCAGAATCATCTGCAGGATGAAGCAGCTTGCATTGAAAGTCAGCTAACTTTAAAATAGTGGATAATCATTTCACTGTCTACTCTTTCTCTTACAAGAAAGTGGCAATGGTCTAGACAGAGGACAGGAGAGAGTTCTGCCACTATAGGTTTGGCAGAACCACTAAGGAATTATACATCCTTTTTATTTTTAGAGATGAGAAGAAAGAATCAAACATTTCACTAGGAGGTAGTTCCTGGTTGGGTATTGCTGGGTTTGCAGAGGCAGAAATATCTCCAGGACATCAACATTTTATGATAATTCACAACACTCTACTAAAATACAAATATATTAAAACCATTTCAGTCTGTTGCTGAATAGCGATTCTTAAAATGCCTTATGCCTTCAGAGTGAAGGACATTTTGGATGTCTCTTTTTTCATTTGCAAAGCTAAAAATGTATGCCATACAGGAGTATTTTATTTTATTTTATGACATATGAGGAAAAGATTGTGTCTAGCTCCAAGCCTGACAGCTGTATTTAAAATCTGGGAAACAGATTTCAAATATACTCCAAAAGTGGGAGGTACTTTCACTATGTAGTAGATCCCTATGCAAAGGGCCTAATCTAGAAAAGCAACATTTCTCATCACTCTTTCCCCAAGGCTGGTGGCATGAAAAGTACCACCACATTGTAATTGAACAGTAGAAAAAGAAATTATACTATCTGAATCCCTAAGAGAGGATCTGCAACCAATCATTGTCTTCGGAAGAGACAGAAAAGAACCATGACACTGAGGTATGAATTACACTAGAACAACACTTTTCTTTCCAACCCAAGGTCCATGTATTGTCACACTTACAAGTAATGATGATATAAATATATGAACAAACTGCTTAGTAATTCTTATCTGAATATGTAATCACATAAAGCTACATCAGGAAAAATATCTTCAGGCTTCTTTAGAATTTATTTTTTTTCTTCAAATGCACATGCAACTCAATCAATAGAAGTAATATATGCATCATATATTTAAGAGAAAATAGACCCTTCATTAGTTTCAGCAGATGTTTTACTCCAGGAAGGAAGAATCATTTTTGCTAGCTTGGCTGCTTAACATTTAAATGTAGTGTCCCTGAAATGTACCTTGTCTTTATGAAGAAATAAAATAACAGTAGAGTAACATAAAAATTGTACTAAACAAAATGAGGTTATTGTCAAAATACCTTTTAAAAAAAAACCCCAAACCTGATTATTCTACATAGCCATCTAGCTTAACTCTTTAGAAACTGAACAATAAGAATTAATGATGTTGGAATTTATCCATATTTGGAAAGACTGACAGATTGGAGTATTTTTCTTTCTCTCAGAAGAAAGATAATTCGATTAGATGCTTAGTTGAGTGAACCATCAGCTGAAATTTTGACCTGTAATATAATTTAAGAACACTAAAAAAAAGATGGGTATTACCTAATCCTGCTGCATGAATAAAATGTACATTGACATATAGGACGTTCAGCTTATGCTTGCACTAGCAAGTACTAGCAACCACTTTGCAGGTTTCTAGACTTGAATGGCTAAGCCACTGTGATCAGTGCACTAAACATGTGCAGGCCTATGAAAAATAAATTAAAATAGCTAAAAATAAGACAAACCAAATACTATTCTGTCCTTTAAAAAGGACTGTCTTGGAACATAACAGAAGCTAACTCACCAAAAACGTCTTTGTTGTCAAAGCCTAAATATAAGTAACCAGAGACCAGTCCAGGCTTACTATTGCCTGAAGAAGGCAGAACCTTAAGCAGCATGTGATGTTTCATCCATCTTTCTGTAGCGGTTATGAATCTGTTAATTCTGCCATTAAGTATCAATATGAAAACTAATATGAAAAGAGTGTTTTGTGAAGGAAAAGCATCAAGAAGCTATATGATCTAACAGCAAAACTGAAGAAACCGCCAGATTGGAGCAAGGTGTATAGAATGTGCACCTTGTAACTGAAGAGCTGTGAGAGATTGAAATGTTAGGGGTTAATGACTCAATCAACCACTTGCAAAAGCAGCCTGTGCTTCCCTGAGGTCAGGTTTACACACCCCCAGCCAAAGGGAAGGACCTGAGTTTTTGGACCTGTAATGGGTAACCTCTGATCTGCATTAAGAATAGCCCAGATGTACAGGGGGTGATCACCAGGGGATGACCACAACAAACAAACCTTTGTTTAGCCAGGCTTTGAGCCAGATAAGGGAAGAAGCTGATAAGGTGGAATAATGCTTTTCATCATGCCAGTTTCCTCCCTTAGACAACTGTCTCAGGTGTAAATGTCCAACCCCTCACCTGCTCCCAGGGTACATATAAGGACATTCACATTCACAACTGGCTCAACCACGCTGACGTGAGAGGCAGCTGTCATGTTGCAGAAGATGCCATAAACCACCAAAGACCCCCGAAGCACCCCCAGACTCATTTCTGAGGCCTTCCATTCGAGGACTGCATGTGAATCCCAGTGTTACTTCAGAGACTGTAAATCTCCCCCACCCCAGGGGAAGTACTTGGGAGTTCCCACCTGAAGGTGTCAAAATCCCATTGAACTTTGTTTTCTGCAGGCTTCCCCCAGCCCCAGCGAATCAAGCCTGGGACCATCACCTCAACCAAGGGACAATGAAATTGCAACCACCAAGTCTCATCGCTTGATCCATGGGGGGTGATATCTTTCTACTTTTATCCTTTCTTTCTCTTTCTTTATTTGCATTATACATTTTTTAAGTGTTACTTTTATGCCTTTAAATTGCTATATTTCTACAGATAATAACCGAAATGGCTACATACTTCCTATCCATTGCAACCAAACTGTTCTGAAATAAACCTGCCATATATATATCTATATTTCTAAACACCAATCATTTAGTGTCATTTCACTCTATTCTGAAGCAAGGGATCTATTATTAATAAGAACCTCAGCTATTCCACCTTCAGGGTCATAACAAGAGTATCCTGTGTTGCAAGGCTTTTTGAAAAGAGTGCTATTCTTACGTGGTTTTACTGGAAACTTCATTATTGTTATACTTTCTTCTTGCAATGATGATAAACAAAGTTTACTGCCTGTTTAAATTGTACTTTACATGGCTAATATGGCAGCAATGATAATAGCTTAGAAATTGGATTGCATGTGACTCAGAAAATGGGACATACAAGCAAAACCTTCTGCTTCTCATATGTTCACAAAACAAGCTTCAGGCCCCAAATATAGAAAAGTAAGGTACAAAGGTCTGAACATATGTGCTCTGGGAATGTTTAGAAAAAGGATATGCCACATCAATGAACTGCAAGATGGTTTGCCCCAAGAGAAAGTAGACAAGCTCAGACAACTCTGTCATTTAATACTCTTGGCTGCCAGCAGGAGATCTATCACATTCCTTTAACTTCATTTTCACCAAACCACTTTATTCACTTTTTTCTTCAAAACAGGAGTTTTTCAGAAAAGCAAAAAATAATAATTTATGCCTCAAAGGAAACAACCAATTTTTTTAAACAAAAATGAGCAAGTGACTAGGGGAAGGAATTCCACTTAAACAAAGCAAAACAGTAAAAGGACATATACTTTAAATGACATTTCAAAATCTAGCCTAATCCAAAAGAGACCACCAGCAATCTGTTTTCAGAAACTTTAATGTGTTCTGTGAAAATCTTTCTGTAAATAAACCTCTATTAATTATTTAGATTAGCTTGAAAGATTAAAGTTCTATTTTCATGGGATCTCACATAAAGCTTTTACCAGCAAGTGATCACTTCTGGGACAACATTTCAGAAAATATCCTTGTAAAACTCTTCAGTGCTAAACACATAATCTTCCTGACAAAAACATGCTCTATTTGCCTTCTGCCTCCATTCATCTTACAAAAAGAAAAAAAAAAAAAAAAAAAAAAAAAAAAAAAAAAAAAAAAAAAAAAAAAAAAAAAAAAAAAAAAAAAAAAAAAAAAAAAAGGAAGATCTTCTCATCTGGTGAGATTATAGTTAATATTATTATATTTCCTTAAGATTTTTTATTTTTACAATAATTAATTTGCTAGCAAAAGATGAAAGACATGAGAACTGGCAGGGTTGCATTTGAATGTTTAGGTGTAACAAAATGCATATGAAATCTGTATAAACTATCTTAAAATCGAAGAAAAACTGGAGAAGTCCTGAATTACTGCCTCTGTTTTTCTGCAGGTCTTACTGAGGCAGAGTTCTTACTGGGATGTGTTGAACTATGCACCAGAATCAGAACAAGATGACCTAATTTTATGTTATGTTGAATAATGTGTGATTTCTGAAAAAGTCAGTTAATTCCCTACAACTTTAGTTTTCACCTTAGAATAATAGGGGCAATGTTTTTTACATTATCAAAAAATGCTTCAGAGAACCGGAATATATATTATTTCTTTTCTCAGCTTCATGTTTTATACTTTAACTACCTCATCACAGAAAAAGAAACCACAATGAATTCCTTGATGAAGCATGTGCTGTATTTTTTCTACACACTGGCAACTGAATAAAACACTGCTATTGCCCTCCCCTGCTGCTTCATCTCCTTCCTCCCCTGAGGATCAGTTAGATGTCAGGGAAAATCACATCTATCTGACATCTTTGAAGTTAAGAACATGGTGAGAAAATGGGAAATATCCTATCCAAAGGGAAGGTAAAAGGCATTAGGACATGTCTAATGCTGAAGCATTAGAACAGAGGGTTGCTAGAGTTACACAGATAACAGTAAAAAATGAGGTATCACAAAGAAGATGAGTTATTGAATCATTTTGGTTCAGTGATCTAGTACAAAAAACTTGCTACTGGATAAAAACTGCTGACTCTGTCAAGTCCAAATGCTTGAATTGATGCCAAGCTAAATATGGAAGGTATCCATGTTATAATTTAAATGTCATCTTATTTTTTCCACCTTGAAAACTAAATCTCCAACAAGAAATATAAAACAAGAAAAAAAATTACAGCATTCAAATTTCATGCTCATAAAGTAAGTGCTGACTTAGAAGCAGTGAGTCCCAGGCTGCAGAGAGTGCTTGGGGCCACTCCCCAGGGCTGGAGAGGTGCTCACCTCTCCTGAGATGTGCTGCTCTTGAGGAGCTATGTCACCAGCAGAGGAGTTATGGAGGAAGTGAGTAGGTTGTGCAGTGTCAGAGAGGATGAGAGATCTACAGCAGGAAGTAGGATAGTCTGAAAGAAGCCCTGTATTGCAAAACAGATGGTATTGAATATGTGATCCATATTAAGTCGCCCTGAAAAATTTGTATTCCTGACCAGATCAAGCCTGGTCCCCCATCTTCTGAACTCCTTTTGAAAGGAATATAATTCTCAAGCTTCAAGAGCACTCTGCAATGTTAACAGTAAGTGAGGACTGGGAAACCTTCTGATCTACATTAATGTAGATCAACTTCTTTTATCTACGTTCATACACATTTGCGCATGAAACATTTATCACGGAAGATCCTGCTAAGGGCAAAGAAGTAGCCAGGTTGCTACTGTTTGGCTGTGACTTAGAAACTGACATATATGATGAGGAATACAATAATAAGTATTCTGGACTGCCTAAACATTTCCCTTAAGTTTAAAATCATATTGGGGGGAGGGGGGGAGAAAAAATTCTCATACATACCTGTGTATCTTGCACACATACGTATACATGCAATAAAAACAAAATTTAGTGATCATGCTACTCTAAAGATATGTTTGATTCTCCTAATTGATTAGAAAAGGTCCTTAAGATCAATGCTGTCTTAAGAAATCTATTGTTATTACATACTGGAAATATTTATCTATGCTTAATTTAGTTAGTTTGTTTTTTTTCCCCCAGAAACATTTTTTTTCAAGGTAAAGGCTTATGTATTAGTTAATTTTTTAAACACTTACATACTATGCAAAGTTTGTCAAAGATGATGTGAAAAAACTTCTTGATTAATGTGTTCTCCTTTTTCTGTCAGTTAGCAAAACATTGCCTACAGAAACAGTATTTAAATGAATATTTTTCACCTACACAAAAATACCCTATATTTCTAAGTATTTGTCTGATGCTTCAATTTCATAGAGTTACTTCAGATATGACACATGATACAGATTGTTCTGTCCTATAAAATTAAATGTTAGCCATTTTATTCTTTCACACAACAGCATGGTTATATAGCTGTTGAAGGGATGCTTACTCGTAGAATTACACAGGATGGTGGGTGGAACAGAAAAGCTTTTTGGTGATGCAACTTTGTAAGTAGCTAATTGTAATTGGAAACCCGCGTTCTGGGTGTACAGAAAACTGTTGGCTAAATCAAAACATTGGACAACAGGTTTCTAGCAGGTCCCTGGAGCCATTCAAAATCGGACAGCAGAACATTTGAAGATAATCAAAATGGGAAATAAAAATTTTAAATAAAAGAAACAATAATTTTTGACAAATGCCTGAAATGTTTTGTAATCTCTATCTAAGGCTTGTCCAGTGGTGCCTGCCAATTGTACCTAGAGGAGCACTACATTTTCTGTACTAACACA
>NW_020955605.1:50563-109897 GCF_003031625.1 Empidonax traillii | reverse complement strand
ATTCAAAATCGGACAGCAGAACATTTGAAGATAATCAAAATGGGAAATAAAAATTTTAAATAAAAGAAACAATAATTTTTGACAAATGCCTGAAATGTTTTGTAATCTCTATCTAAGGCTTGTCCAGTGGTGCCTGCCAATTGTACCTAGAGGAGCACTACATTTTCTGTACTAACACATTTTCCCTCTGAACAGCTGATAAAATCCTCCTACTGGGCTTCAAGAAGATGTCAAAACATAAATGGAGCACTTTGGTCTGATTGCTCTCTGCTTTCAGTTTCATTTCTGCTTGTGCAAGATGGCTACAAAATGCTAGCAAAATTGAATTGTGGTTTTCTTATCACCACTCTGCATGGTGCAAATGATATATTCAACTGTAGGTATTCAGAAAGCTTTCATATTAGGAAGTTTCAATTATGTTGGAAAGCTTTTAAGGTTTCTTTTTCTCATCTATGTATTTCATATTATACCAATAACACCTTGAAATACTGTCCAGAAAGGGTGATTCAATGTTCTTCATTGCCCTTCCCAGCTGCCAAGGTATCTGCAACGCAAAAGGCCACAAATTAGGAGAAACAGGCTCTGTTACAGTCTGAGGCAGACAGCAGGTAGTTTTTTAATGTCTCCATTACTTTATTCTCCACACATGTTCCCCCCCCCAGTCATCTTAAGTACAGTAGTACTTTTCTTTAGCTTTTCTATCTGAATAAATAGTTGGCAGATTTATAATACCTCAGAATCTTCTCCTGCTAGCCTACTGGTATTGTCTGAAACAAAAAGTGAGTATTAGCAAAACTCCCACTTCATCTGATCTTATTTGTGGGAACATTTAGGGAAATCATATGAATCTGACTGATTACTTTATTCCGTAAGATGAATTGTATTGCCACATTCAAAGATAATTTGTAAATAACTAATTCTCTGCAGATTACTTCCTTTCTGTCCTGCCCTCTCACTAATCCTTTGGTCCAGGTTTTCTTGGTTGATTGCTTAGTTCTGAGTTTTTCTAATCATCACAGATTTTTTCCTTATCATCATAGATACTCGATGTCATGATGGGGATTCAGGAAGCTTATTTCAGAAACCTTGTTATATGTAAAGTGTTTTAATTTTTCTTTAAGGGGAAAAGAGATCTTTTAAAAAATTACATTCAAATAGATTATATACAAATAAAACTTTGTATGAGAGAGTTTAAAATTTTGGATAATTTTAAACACATATATAGGGTAATATATATTCTTGTAATATTCAAAGTAATTTCTCTTTTAAACTAAATCCGAAATATTTTCAAAAAAATTTTCCAAAATTCCAAAATCAGAAGACCATGTATTCTCAACTTCTGATGTGTTGGTATAATTACCCAGTAACTGACTGAAACTAAGATAACATTTTTTTAAAAAGCATCTGTTGTTACACTTGTTTATCCTATTTCTTTGAACAAGTAAATAAGTCAGCCATCAAGGTTAATAAAATTTCTCACTTAGTGATGTGCTAGACAGATTACTGATATCAGATTTCAGCAAAATGCTTTAGGGAAAACTCAGCAAACAGATACCATGTTCAGTACACAGGCAATTAGGTGACATTCTGTGGTCTACTTAACATGAGAAGATACTGTAATAATCCCTTGTGGTCTTCCATCTATGAATAAGGAGTGCCATTTCTAATGAAATATAGAGAAAAAATACAGAATTTCATACTTAATAAATGTTCTCTATAGAACACATTCAGGTCAGCTTTTCCTCTTCTGCAGTTTCAGTCTGAAATGATAAAGCCAGACCCATAGTCCCTAATTTACTTGCTGTTCCAACTATACCACCACATAGTAACATACTTCTTTCATAAGATACCAGTGGTGTACTAGCAGGCCTGAAAGAGCCTCTGCTATGATAAAGTCCTAATTACTGTTGAAAATAAGGACCACTGAGATCTACTGCAGACCATGGTTCAAACTAGCAAACAGGTTCCAATCAACAAAAGAATATGGACACAGTAGGAGGAATATGTAGCTATTTAATGACAGATAATCCTGTGTGAGGTGGAAAAGTTAAGATACCAAAAATTTAGGCATGACTGCACTTCCAACTCACACAAATGATTTAGGAACTTCTTGGATGAACCTTGACCTTCCAGATCTTTATATTATTTAATGAAGATTAATGGAGAGCTTTATATTTATCTTGGAGAACATTTCAATTGTGAGGAGGTATCCAATAACATAAATTTATTCAGACCTCTGATTGTATGTTAAACAGACCATACCCATATGCCAATCAAACAAGATGCATTATAAAAAAAAATACTTGAAATTGGAAGATTTTTGTATTATTAGTGCCATTATATATACTGATAAAACAAGAGCAGTCACACAAGCTAAAATTTCTTAGCTTTGCCATTAGCTTAGGGGTTTTTTGGGTTGTTTTTAAAATGTCAGGCTTTAGAACCTGGGCGGACCTGCATAAAAAGATATGTGAAAACTGCACAATGCAGAGTAAAAGAATAAAAGGCTTAACTGAAAAAAGCAGTCTACAGAACAATTATATGCAAATTAAAGTGTATATTCTGAGGATCATCAGAGGATTGACTAACTTAAAGCACTAAAGTGAATCCACTGCAAAGAAAAGTGAGACAATACTAACAATAGTTACTTATTTTTACTCTTTTTTAAAGGAATGATTCATCCATTTTGTTTAGACACAAAGATGATTTTGCTGTCTCCCTGAAAGATCTATTGGTCAGATTAATATTCTACTGCTTGAGTACTTCAGCATAGTACAAACATTTTATTTTCTATACATTTACAGAATAAACCCAACGATTAGTCACAAACTCCTTGCATATGTCCTGCTTTCTGCTTCCTTTTTCAAAATGTATTTAATTATTCTTTGTCATGAACATTCATGGTAGTTTTTTTCCCAGCATTCAAAGAATATTCTTCAAGTGATTAGTCTTCTTCTGATGAAAGGTCACGGCCAAGGAGTTCTCGTTATATAAAAGAAGCTAACAGAATGTGAAATGAACAGACACATGAAATAATCCATATCATATACTGCAATCTAACTATCTGAAAAGGAGTAGGATGATTGGGTAAACACCCAATTAAAAAATGTTTTCCAAGCTAGAAGTAAAATGGTTAAGAATGTAGACTGTCAACCCTTTCTTTGCCATAGGGTTTTTTAATTTCCTTCAACAAAACATTTAGCTGAGACTTAACTGCAGCTACTTCAGCAGTCTAAAAGACATTTATCTGACATTAGTCATCTTGGTTCAATCAGGGGCCACCATCACCAAAAAACTATTCATTCTGTCATAAGATATATGCCCAAAATAACAGGATGAATCAGAGCTGGTTCTGCCCTTTCTTTTTGATTAACTCTGGCAAAAATCTAGGGAAATGGTTTATATTAGACTTAATTTTTTCTATGTCTATAAATTGTCCAAATACAATAAAAGTAGTTACAGTTTGATACTTAGGTTGTTTTCAGAATCAAACACTATGAGGCTTTCCAGAACAGAAACTAAAAGAGCAAATAAAGGAAAGCCACTTGAGTTACACAGATGAACACTACAGACTATGGGTATAGTATAAACACTATATGCTAACAGTAACTATCAACACTACACACCAATAGTATAAACACTATACATTAACAGTATAAACACTAGGACAGTGATGAAAATTATGAAAAATAGATTCCTCATTCAGAGCTGGAATCTCCTGATCTCATGACCTTCAGCCCAAAGAATGGATGGGATTGTGAAGGGCAGTGATCACTCTAGTGCCTGGCAGCAGGAAGAAAGCAATTTCCCACAGATGAACACTCCCACCAGAAGGTTGAACTGGCTATGGCTACACTCTTTCTCTGACCTAAGACAGATCAGAATTCATCTTGTAAGATCTGTAAAAACAGAGTGTAAATGGCTGCATAAACAATTAGGTAAGGTGCTTAAGAGGGAGGAACTTCAGGTCCAGTTCTTGCTTCAAGGCATAGGAAGAAATTGAATGTTTGTGTCTCCAAATACCCTTAAGAGGTAGGACGCCACTACAGCTTCCTAATAGCCTGCAGTTTTCGGTGCTGCATAACACTGTACTCACGAATCTAAGCAACTTCTACCTTGTTTCAAAAGAGAAACAAGGGCAAACATAACCCCCATGTTTCAATTACACTTACTTTGAGATGTGCAAGCCCATGGCTCCCAATTTAGAAGTTACCACGCAGAAAGTGTGGGCCTTGAGCCTTTGAAATCCATTGGATAAATTCCAGTGTGCAGATGTTGGTCCTCAAGTCACCAAAGAAACAGTAAAAACCGAACAAATAAACAAACTAACAGAAGACAACCATACATCACGCTAACTTTTGCTTCCATCTCTAAGAATGGACTAAGGAAGAAGTCATCCTCAGACAGAATGTGAGTTAGGGAGGTATCACAGTCTGTACCTTGTCAGAAAAACTGAAAGTCAGTCTCAAACTGAGCATAAAAAATAGTATCAACTACTTCTGCAATGTAATATGATATTTATGTTATGACCGCACCAAGTGAGTTCTCTAAAATTCCAGAACTGCAACTGCACTGATCGTAACCAGAAGACCTTTGTAAATTGAGGAGTCAGTGACCCACACAACAGTTTAACAGTTAACCTGGGTAGGCACATACCTGTGCAGTTCTATACTACATGTATGTATAGCTGTGCCATCACACCTGTGCATATCCCCTTGCTGCAGGATAATCTTAGCCCAGCCAGGGTAACACAGGAGCCTGTAGGCATCTCCCACTCAGTAGGGGGATTGCATTAAGCTAAAAAGGCAGCAAGAAGTTCTCATGTGAACATACCTCTTTTTTTTTTTTTTTTTCCTGACAGTAGAATTTATTAATAGAACTGTTTTAAGAAAATCCTGTAAAATCTCACAAGATCTTCTTTTTTACAGTCTTAGCTCCAATAAATGGCATTTTAAGTGGTGTTCTATAGAGTGTGAGTGCCCTTGTTATTATGATGATAATGAACCAGCACTTCCAGATGTAACACAGTAACCAAGATGTCTTACGCTCCAGCTGAAATGACGGTCTTTAGACTTTGAAATAAAAAACCTTTCTACTAACATTCTGGTGTTAGTAATACTTTATCCAGAACACACCACTGTAAAGCTATAGTTTCATTTTTTGAAAATCATTTAAGATATACCCTAAAATGAAGGATGAAAGTAGAATGTTTGGAGTAAGTTTCAGGTGCAGTCCACACTTCAAACATTCATGACTCTGAAAAAACTGCTTAAGAGTGAAATAACTACCCAGCCTTTTAGAAATACACTATCCCTACTATTTCCTTGTTTCTGGCACTATTTTCAGAGTCTCATACCTAATATATCAAAATCTTTAACAAGCGCACCATTTCTTACTTACATGACCAGAAGCTGCAATCTTCACCTTCTTTTCACCTATAGTTAAAAAAAGCATCTACCTAATTACAGACTCTTACTCAAGTCATTCAAAGTTTGTTACAAAAGCTCAACTTGAAAGTTAAGTCCAGATCAGGTTGCAAAGATCGCAGTGCAATCTACTCTCCTTTAAGCTATTCCAACAATAGCTACCTAATTAGATAATAAAAAAATATACATTCTTACACAGTAATCTCCTTTTCTCAAGGAGTTCACAAGTCCTGGCAACTGGAAATACATGCATATTTAGGAGGAGCAGTAGCAAAGTGTAAGAGAACCAAGAAGGTTTGAATATAAAAGTTTCTGAAATCAAATTTAGTTCTTACATTTCCAGATGTCTAATAACCAAAGATCAGGCAATATGACATAAAACTCTCTCATAATAATTCCAGCAATTCCTATCCTCTCTAAAATATGCAATGACTTAGGTGCTGGGAGAAGACTTGGGCACTTTTTTTTCCCTCAAGCTGTGACTCCCACTGTTTTGTTTTACTTTTTTCACTTGCTCTATGAACAGGTATAACTAATAATTACTATTGTTTATCTTAGCTGCTTAAAGATACAAGCCTTTATCTTAAGGGAAGCATACAGTCTATGAACAGTTTCTCCCCTCATCTGCATGGTAATTAAGTACTACACAAGGTTCTATCAGAGGGCGTACAACAACAACAACAACAACAACAACAACAACATGGCTAGAAGGCAACATGTCGCAATCGCAACCAGGAAACAACTGCAAGAGACTGGAGTGCTGGACTGGAAATTTAATGAGAAGTTTTTCGTGAGCACTCTTCCACCCATTTCAAATTGCTTTTATAGGTTGTGAAACTCACTGAATTCATTTCATAAAAATGATGTTTTATAAAAGATGGACAGTCATAACACAGAAGTGTCAAAAAAGAGGGAAACAAACTTGCAGAATGTAAAAATCACTATGCCTTGAGCGCTCACTGTCAGACAAACCACAGTTCCAGTGAATAGATCTCTGTTAAATTCCTAAATGACACAATCAAAAAAAAAAAAAAAAAAAAAAAAAAAAAAAAAAAAAAAAAAAAAAAAAAAAAAAAAAAAAAAGCAAAATAAAAGGAATAATCAGTTCAGCATTTAAGAACACATTTGATAGTATATTTTTAAATGAAATCTCCTTCTCCAATAAAAGTGCAATGTTGCAATCTAGTTAAGTCTATTCACAATATACCACACTGATCATCTCATTCTTCTCCTGCAAAAAAACCCAGAGCACACATAATGACAGTGTAATCAACATTTAAATGAATTTACAAGACATTGTCTAATCTTGTAAAGACCAGGAAAGATGTAACAATAAGCAGCATAGAAACTGTCTTCCCTGTCCTATAGGGATGAATTTCCTAAAAGTGGCGATCTCAAAGATGGAAATGAAATTAATGAATAGAGAGATAATGGAGACAAACAGCATTTACAGCTTTATCCAGACTGATGCTGAGTCTCCTCATCTTCCACATCCTTCATTATAAGGTGAAGGCACTTAGCAGGATTGGTATGCAAGGTGATTACGCGCTTCCCCATTTCATCAAAATCTCTCTGTCTATTCTATCTCATCACATAAGAGAACCTAGAACATATGTACTTTTCATTTTGAATATGAACCGAACTTTTTTTGAAAATTTATTTGTTCAAAACAATAAAGTTACAGATTTTTTAACCTCATATTTTAAAATGGAAAATGAATATATCAAAACTACTGATATAATTCATCCAACAAGATCCACGTAACTAAAGTCTCCCCTAACCACACAAATAAAAATCCTGAAAAAAAAGTATTACATTTTGGATCAAAACCCTGAAAACCCAGAGAGTCTCTGATTGCACCAGAGTAAAGGATACTAATCTAGCACTCAGATCTTTAGTCTTTATCATCCCTCAGTGAAATACACAGAGCTACTAGTTCCATTTAGAGAGCTGCTAACCGCACTGCCTCAGAGGAGCAGTTTCTGGGAAGTGAAGTTTCAAGCTGTATAGGACTCATAAATCAGTATCAACTCCTTATGATACCCTGACATAAACGGGAAAAGCCCCTATGCTGACATTCCCATTCTTACTTTAAAAGTCTGTATAAAGAAAATTTTCCACTTTAGCAATATGCATGGTATGCTGTGACTGTCATTCTTCATGCTAACATTATTCCCCTCTGGTTCTCTCAGAATTTATTTTCTTATCTGTTGTCGTACAGCCGAATTATAAATTCTCTGGAAGGAAATATCTTTATTAACCACTTGTTCAGTACTTAAAATGAAATCAAGTTCCTATTCCATGACTGTTCCAAGCCCACAACAGACTTACACAAGGCAGACTTTTAAATCTTTACATTAAATGATGTATTTGTCACTTTGGCACACAGATGAACATTATTTTTGTTTCATTATAAAGAGAACTAAAGTTTAGGCTTATATGGTGACACAACACAAAGGCAACAGACTAGCTTATTTCTAATGTTTAGAACAGCAAGTGTTTCTCTCATGTAATATTCATTTTGCTGGTTGAAAACACATGGTGGTTAGGGACACAAGGGAGATGCTTATCATGTCACATACAAAATATCTGCAGACTATCCAGAATGATATCTTGTCCTAGGCAATAGCCATTCTCAGTTTAAACTTTGAAAGTCTAATCTTTTTGAGCATCAGCAATTTTACATAAATGTATAAAATTTATCAAGTGCAAGTGCAGGATTCTCCACCCAGAATCGGATAATCCTGGCTATACACAGAAAGTGGGCAATGAGAGGACAGAAAGCAGCCCCACAGAAAGGGACCTGGGGGTCATGGTTGATGGCAAGTTGAATATGAGTCAGCAGTGCCCTGGCAGCCAGGGGGGCCAACCGTATCCTCGGGGGCATCAGGCAAAGTATTGCCAGCTGATCAAGGGAGGGGATTGTCCCGCTCTGCTCTGCACTGGTGCAGCCTCACCTCAAGCACTGTGTGCATATTTAGGTACCACAAAAGTTATAAAGCTACTAGGAAGCACCCAAAGGAGGGCTAGAAGATTTTGAAGGGTCTGGAGGGGAAGCCATACAGGGAGCAGCTGAGGTCACTTGGCTTGTTCAGCCTAGAGAAGACGAGACTGAGGGTAGACCTCATCACACTCTACAGCTTCCTCACAAGCTGGAGAGGCAGGTGCTGATTTCCTTTTTCTGGTGACCAGTGATAGGACATGAGGAAATGGAATAAAGCTACATTAAGGTAAATTCAGGTTGGACATTAGGAGAAGGTTTTTCACTGAGAGGGTGGTTGATCACTGGAACAGGATCCCATGGAAAGTGGTTGTGGCACCAAGCCTGTCAGAGTTCGAGGAATCTCTTGGACAGCACTCTTCATCATATGATTTAGTTTTAGGCAGTCCTGCAAAGAGTAGGGAATTTTACTCAGTGATACTTATGGGTCCCTTCCAACTTGAGATATTCTATGATTCTATTTTGACATGCTTTTTTTTTTTTTTCCCTTTACACTTCTACTACCAACCTAATAATTTTTCTCCATAAAATAAAAAACCAGTATCTGTAATGAATTATACTACTAAACTAAGACAGCTATTTGGAGAATAAATACATGTAGTATACGCTTAAACACTATACAAAAAACATCACAAACAACAAGATGTATATTATCATTGAGTAATCTATTGGGTTTTTTAAAGTCTGCTTAGACACTGAGAAAGAAGAGGCTAAACTAGCCAAGGAGGATTAACACCATAAGAAATAAGAAAAAGGATTAATTTAAAAATGCTGGGGAAAAATGAAATTGTTTCAGAAGATGATATAACTCTATAATTTGGCAAGGTGGTAGCCTGAATCACTGTAAAAATAAGTAATTGGCTCCTTGGCTTGGAGTGTTACGTCTGTTTAATTGACTACCCTCTGTCCTTTGTCATTTCAAAAATTCTAAACACAGAATTAAATATTTTCTAACAGACAGCCAAACTTATATATTTCTCATAATATCTCAGGTAATTCTTCATGTTTTTACAGCTTATGCAGAAAAAAAATGTCAATGTGTTTGGTAAGACAGCTGTGCAGCAAATAACAAGTACTCTCTATCAGTGAATAGACAGGCTAATGGTTAAGGAGTATTCTGCTGTACATCAATCAGTTCAGATGCCTGATTTCTGTCTCCCATGAGCTCAGGTACTTCTACCTAAAATGTTCTTAGAAAGAATCACTGAACCATGTAACTTCCACGAAGTGCACACTGTAGCAGTGAGTAGTGAAATTATAAATATAGGCTACACAAGAGCATCAGTGTTGGCTTATATATGCTGGGTTAATATAACATCTGTGACTAATACTGATTTAACATATGATATTTATGATTCTCATATAGTACAGTGATGAATGTAAAAGGTCAGATCAGCAGCTAAAAATATTTTTGACACTAACTGTCCCCTTAATAGAGATTAGCCTCATTACCATCGATATGACTTTCTTATCAAAGTCATATTGCAAGACTGATTTCTATGTAACAAGTTTATCATGGTATTTATTTTCTCTTTTTCACTGTTTTGCCCACTTGATCTGTTTCTGCTAACTGGATATGATAATAAAAGTACTTAGTCCTATGCAGTGCTTTTACCAATACTCACAAAAAATTTTCAAAGAAGTTTTAGTATTGTCATCTCCACTGCTATCAACAGAGAAACTTAGACACAGAAAAGTCAAGTGCCTTTTAAAGTATACTCTTCACACAAATCAGAGAACTAAGCTAACAGGACCCTCGAGTCTCAGTCCTGTGCTATACTAATACAGCTACGTTCTCTCCCCTAGAGACAGAAAAAGCCCATATCAGATGGCTAATTACAGGTAACCACAGACAACCAATAATCCTTGAATAATCCAGTTTCAAAACCCCTGAATTATTGGATTCATAGATTCCTTGTAAGCCTCTGAAGTAATTAAAGCCTGACTGAGAAGCTAAGCAATCTTTAGCTCAAAACCTATGAATAGGTTAGCTTGGGAACATAATGTACAATGACTATTAATGTGCGATTTTGCTGCATAAGCAGCAAGTGTAATTCAGCAAAACCTTACCCAAACTGTACATATAATAGATTCACGTCATCTTTACACAGTTAAAGCTAATGTTAGAAGAAAACATCAAAAAATGTGATTTTATCTCTTACTATATCAATGTCAACATGAGACACAGTAATTGACAGAACACAGTCAGATACCTCAAGGCTCCAACAGATGAAGATCTGTGAATCTTTCCATAAATGAAGAAATACAGCACTGTCTGATGAGGGCAGTCTAATAACAGGAGTATGAACTTTTTACTTTTCCACCATTTTTAAACAGACATTGTCCATCATTTGGGAAGAAATCTAAAAATTTATGGTCTTCTAGAATTATTAAATTACTGGTAATTTTTTATGTTTTAACACAAAATATTCTGAAATCTCCCTTTGGAAATGTACTATAGTGTCTAGAGTAAGTTAAATGCTCTTGAAATTACCTGGAATCTCTCCAATGGCCATGCAAGGAGCTATTTATTAAATAGAGTTGTATTAAAACTGCACGTGCTGAGCAACAAAATATTTATACCACAACCACTGGACTCTATTGTTCACTAACTATCCCTATAGTCTGAGCTCATTAAACCCCTCATCACTTCACCAGAGAATAAGATTGCTTTTCTTAAGTGAAATATGACTGAACCTAAGAACTCACTTTTAGTGGTCACAGTCACTGGATTACTGTCAGTCACCAACACCAGAGCCTCCTTTTGAGCCATTAAGTACAACCAAGCTTAAGTGAGAATTTGATGCAATTTGAAAAGAACATCCATCTTTGCATAGATTCTTGGCCTTTTTTTTTGCTACTTTCTGCATCCATTTTATGCAGATTTTTAGTGCACATTTGGGAAGAAATTAGAATTCTTGGCATTTCTGTTCAAAAAAACTCCATCCTTTTTAATAAGACTATGAAGCTACCCTCAATTTGGACCACAGCATAAATAGACAAGAGTTTGGGTTTGTCATATCCTTTCCTCGTGAGAAATCTTTTTTGCTGAGGATCTGTTACAAAGCTTTCACAGTACAGAACCCAGGACCTGAATAAGTAGCAGCATCTGTTTACATTACTAACTGCAGTATACACAGCGAGTGCCTTAGGAAAGGTGGGAATATGTATTGCTCTAAGCTTATCTTCCCACCTGCCTTGATCTGCAACTTCGCACTCCATGCAGTCACATCTTCCATGTTCCTTCCTCCCCCTCCCAAGAGGATCTGATGCCAAGCAGGAACAACATGGTCCATCTGCCCAAGAAGGAGCAAAAAATAATAAAAAAGCTAAGCCTCACGAAAGTGTAGCACAAAGCCATCACAGCTATGGATTCTGTTTTGAGCACTTGTTCCATATCTGTGTTATGATGATTCTTCAGTAAAATAAACCAGTTACTCAATAAGTTCAGATATTGGCCTCACATCTGACTCCAAATGGCATCCTCATTTCTCTATTCTAGTCACAAATCCTATATCCTTTCATGCCTTCTCTTTCCATTCTAAATAACCTTCTGTTCCTTCTCCATTTGGAGGTCCTGAGGGTATTTTCTAACTCTTGGTATCATTAAGAGTAGTCAGGTTTACTTTGATGTTAAGAAAGTTTCTTTAAGGAACTTGTCTCCTTTTCTAGAGAGTAAAAGATGAGGGAGAATCTCATTTCTAAACACATAATGCCAACACTGTGTAGTTCAAATTTAAAAATTCAAACCCCTATTTCACTTAGCATAAATGTTCAAAGAATTCTTCATGCCTATGTAAGAAACTATCACTTCTGGTCTAATAGCTATGGTTCTGAAAATATGCAGGTGATGAAATATTTCTAAATTTCCATTAGAAGCTTAGATCACAATGGCAGTTTAATGAAAGACTAGAATTAACCTCGCTGAAATGCAAAATTATACTAGAAGACTCTTTATATTACACTCACAATGAGGCGAGATTATATAAGCTTTTGAGACAGCGTACTGTTGGGTCCAATTTTTCAGCTGGGCCTTGCAAAGATGAGAAAAAAAAAACACTATTATATCTCTGGTGCACTGCTAAGAACCACAGCATACATATAGTTAAAGTGAGCAGGAACAATAGGTCAGCATGATGGAACTTGCGAGGATAGAAAAGCTAGGAAATGTGGAGGTCTACAAAACTAAAATATCCCTGAAATGATCTTTGGACTCATGAATTATATTAAAAAAAAATATAAAAGAGAGAAAGAAATAAAAAAAAAAAAAAAAAAGGAAATTGGATCTTCGGCAAAATAACAGAGAGAAACATAAAAGTGACAGAATTTGCAACTGCACTAATTTGAATCAAACCCTGGAAAGCTTCAAAAGATTCTAAGAATTAAACTTTACAGAACTTCAGCAGAAATTCAACAATAATCTGACATCTGCTTCTTTCTTCTGACACTGTTATACTTTCAGATGTGCATCCCATATATTCAGTTAACACCAAGAGATGAGAGAAAATTTAAGCCAACTGACCTCTATCACCTCAAAAGATTCCTCACTAAATCATCCTATTATCTCCCAATAATCCTATAAAGCATCACTCACTCATTTGCGACAAAAGAAGCAAGCTACTAGACAAGATAAAGCAGGTGATTCATCTCGTCTAGCATCACGCTGCTGACAATGGCCAGGTTCACCTTCCTGTAAAAGGAAATTCTGCTTCTAACACAACACACTACGTGGAGGCCCCTCTATAGCCATCATAAGCTATGTATAGACTTACCTTGTAAATTGTGAGGTTTTATAAGTGTAAATTTTTTTTTTACTTTTATCAGAATTAACGATGTTTACATTTTCCATATAAAGAACCATACATAGTTTCAATTTAATTCAGTTGTCTTTATCCTTGATTCCTTGTGCTATCTAAAAAAAAGGATTGTTTTATCAATTTTGAGGGTTTTTTCTCATTGTTGTTAAAAATTCATTCATTTCTTAATTATTAGCAAGGAAAGAGTATGTTGCAAGAGATCCTCTAGCAAAAAAAAAAAATGTTATCTTTATATTACTGCTGTGCTTTCCAGCACCTCAACTCTCTATGGCATAGTCTGTGCATCCTTGGTCAACACGCTGCCCACCTTTTCTCTCTACCTATCTGTAATCCATGACGAGCCCAGATCCACAAAAGTATACATGCAAGTATTGCCCTATTTGGATGTTAATTTTTTATTTATCTAATATGAAATAGGAACCAAAACATCCAAGGATTTCATTATCTGTATTTCAGAAGCTCAAGAAAAAATATTAATACTTATTTGTAATTTGAATATAGTTTGAGACAGATATCTGAGTTAAAAACTGTAAAATCAAAGAAAAAAAAAGATCTCAACTTCTAATAACAATGAACACCCTGGAGCAATTAATGATTTTTTTAAATGACAAATAGAATGAGTTTGACTATCATTTTAATCCCTCTGTCATATTTTTCTTTCCTATTTAATAGATTAGCACCATTTGCTGCTGTTTTTTAGTTACAGCTCTAAAGATGTATTAGGATATGCCAGATCCAAGAAGCCATACTTTTAAATAAAACTTATTCATCTTGTAAATAGCCCTTTAGAATTTCTGGCTTTTATCATCAGTTTAATGAAGTCTAATGGATCTGTTATTATCCTTTCCCTTCAATGTGGTTATGAGAATAAAATATTATTAAGAATCTTTGAAATAAAGGAACAAAAGCTGAAGACAAGAGAGGAAAAGAGACACAGTAATGCTACATGAATGAGAGATCAAGCAAGCTGCAAATAGGTTTTCTATAGGCACTTCAAGACATAGTCATTCTACAGTTCCAAAGCTTATCCATAAACCTGAAGCCTTCTAAACTGGTTACAGAAACACCTTATGCTCAACTGTGTTATGAACAAGACAAGTCTGAGGGAACCTGGTGTAACAAAGTTCATTTTTAAATGTAAATCAAGTCATATTTTATTGAAAGCAAGTTGTCTGTATGAAGTAATAATTGTGAAGGAGATGATGTCCACTTTTTGCATATTGTGATTGTAGTTTATCTAAATTATGGTGATTCTACAGGCAAAATGAGGTCTGATTAGTTTCCAGTAAGATTAGTTTCCACTAAATTTATGTTAATTATCTACTTTAAAGAAGCTTCTTGTCTGAATTTTGTTACTTTTTAGTAGTTTTGCTATACTAAAGATGTATTGGGTAGAGGACAAAATCTCAATTCAAAAAAAAGTTATGAATAAGGTGAAGACACATATGCAAAATATGCTTTTTAAACAACCAAATAAATTATTTGTAGTGTAAGTATTTTTGTTGAAGTTATGCAACACTCAAAAGTTTCTACATTGTGCATTTCAAGGCACTATATGAACATATTTCCCTTTTGTCCTACAAAAACCCCAACAATTCAGTTTGGTTTTTTTTATGGCAAATCGGAAATAAAATTTCTTGGATTTCTACCACAAATAGATAAACAAAATCTTTGATTTTACTTCTCACATTTTGGAATAAGGAAAAGCATATAAGCTACTCAATAAATAGCATGATCTTTCTTTCCCTTTCCTATGCAACACTAGAAAACATTACATATATCATGTTACACATTTCTCATTGATAATCAGTTTTATCACAAGCCTATGACTTTCCATTATAGTGGGATAGCTTACAAAAAAAAACCATGAAATTTTTTTTTGTTTCTCAATTTAAGTATGACATTCACTGGTTTTATACCTTAACTTCCTACAGTGAAGTTACTTAGTATTCTTTCAGCACAGTATAAATGAGTATGGGTTTAGAAAATAGTGGCGGAAAAAAAACATGGGGTTTGTATATGAAGCAACAAGGCGGTAAGATTAAGTCATTTTACTCTGAAAGATGACATGAACCTCATGAGGAACTGTATAGGAAAGTTATTGGTTTTCTCCTTGGACACTTTTAGCTACTCTACTTGTTGAAGAGAAGAAAATATCTGGAGGTAGATCAGGAGGTAGATTAATCTTCACTGTTATTTCAGCTCATCAATGGGATCAATGAAATGCAGAAGAGATTTATTTAGTCTTTTTATTACAAAAAAGCAAAAGCTTCTCAATTCCCCACACTATTTCCTCCCTACAATACCTCTTGAAACTCATTCTAGATTTTTGCAGTGCATGCTGCTCCTTTAGCTACTAACTCCTTTAGCTTATAATTTCCACTACAGAGCATCTACACTTCTCCTTGAAGCCTAAGGGAATAGTGCCAATAGAGTACAACCAGAAGTGCTAAGCAAAACGGATAGCGAACCAAGAGAATTTCTGTGTACAACTAAGTTGCCTCATTTCTTCTAAAAAGTATGAATTTGAAAAAAAATAATGCCATCTAGATGTCTACTTCATGCTTCATAAGCAGATTTTTGTCCAATCAGAATATGAGTATGTATTTAATTTTAAATTCAAGGATATAGCATTTAAAACATTACTAAATATTTTCAGCTCGTTTTTCCTTCTAATATGTGGATAACTAAATTTAATTTTTTTCCACTGTCATATATACTTTAGCTTAATATAGTACCAAAACAACTTAATGCCTTTTGTCTGTTTTCCTTTTGATGGAATAGTGTCATAAAGGAGAGCATCAAGGTGGACAAGTCTCAATGATTTCTTCATGACTTCTTGGTTTGTATGAGCTGAAAACAAGGCATCACAGTAAGACTCTTGGACTGTCCTATATATGCAAAAATAACGATAATTAGACATTTTGTAAAGAATTAAAGTTAGGTAACTCTTTCTTCCTTCCCCTTCACACAAGAGTTAGAGCCACATGGTTGTTCAAGCTTGTTATGCACAATCCTGTTGTTACAGGAAGAACTATTTCATAAGAAGATTAGACATTAGCTTAAGCTGCCTTGATACAACTGAATAAGCATGAGCCTGCAGATATACAAATGCTAAATCTACTGGCATTATAATTTCTTAAGCATTCAGAAACCTCCGAGCTTTTCTAGATGGTAAAGCATCTTACTACATATAAGTCTATTTCACAGACACACCAAATCTGTTTATTTTGAACAGAGCATCATTGTTCAAATTATGTTATAGTGTAATAAACAGATTAGGGCATTAGGTAACACAATTATTAAAAGTGAAATATCCTCAAAATGAAGAAGAGAAATTAATGCCAAATCCTCTATGTCAAACAAAACATGCACTGAAATTTAAACTAAATCTAGCTCAAAACAATTTACCTTTCGGCATCATATATCAGGAAGCTCAGTATCAGTTCAGAAAATAACCTCAGGTTGAATGAAAAACTACCCTGTCTCTTTTGATCCAGTGTGAATTTTCAACTTTAAAGTAACATGTAGTCATGTATTTAGGGCACATTTTATAGTATTGTTTGTTCCAGCAAAGTAGAGATGGGAACTTGTAAGAATTCAATTTGCTCCTGGAAATCTGACTGCATTTCATTTTTTTCTTAATTGTTCTCAATGACTAATGATAACATTGGCTGATTGAAAATAATGCAAACAGGCTATACGTAACATTTTCTTTCACCCACAATGGTAAAATTCACAGGGAAAAGGTTCATCCCTTACCACTCTTTATCAGGGTTTAACTGATAGGAGGATAGGTCCTGTGCTGGACCTTGATGCAGAACTCTCCTACAGTTATTACATCAATTGCTATTATAAGGAAATTTTTACATCAAGATTCAAAAAAAGCCAGAGATCCTTCCTGAGGAGAAGGTTTCTTTACTATAATATAAAGCTGGCTATAGCTGTATTTCAAGCACTATGTATCAGTATTTTCATACTGAAGAACAAAAGTTGAAGACTCAGCACTTCTAAATTGTCTTTGAAGTGGTAGAGTTTTTCATAAGAACAGATTTTGCAAATACTATCAGAACCTGCAGAAGCAAGGTTGGGCATGGAAACATGGGTTGATTTCAAAAACTTTTGAAAATCTATAGCCTCTTTCAATCAAAAGTACTTTATAGCTGCCTTGTTTAGCTTTAGAACATTGTGCCAAAAAAAACCAACAAAAACAGACAAAGAAAAAAACCACAAAAACCACAAAAAAACCACAAAACACACCAACAAAAAACCCCAAACCCAAACAAAATGAAAAAGAAAGAAAGAAAAAAAACAGTAATTTTTTTTACATTTAACCACCACTGACCTAAGTTTATATCACTTTCTAAACTTCACCAATAGTAAAAATTGAGTTAAATGTTGAGAAACCATAAAATGCTCAGGTTACAAGATGGTCTAAACATAAGAAGCTCAGGAATCCGGTTTAAGCTCTTTCAAGAGAGTATAATTTGTTGGCAGGTATATGTCTCATGAATAGTTCAAGAAACAGCTAAAAAAAGAGCTACATTTGTCTCAGTGGTAGAAGTATCAGACCTTAAGAAACTGAACAAAACAAAGTGTCCAACACCCAGCTGGAAAAACATACCATGTGATGGGTGAACAGTTGGCTCACAGGTCAAGCACAGAGACTAATAGTGAATGGGGTGACATCAGACTGCTGACATGTCACTAGAGGAGTTCCACAGGACTCCACCTTAGGCCCTGTGCTCTTCAGCATCTTCATAAATGACTCGGACATGGGACCGGAAGGGATACTAAGCAAGTCTGCAGACAACACAAAACTGGGAGGAGCTGTTGACTCCCTCAAAGGCAGGGAGGCCCTGCAGAGACACATCCACAAATTAGGGGACTGGGCAATCACCAACTGCATGAAGTTAAACAAGGGAAAGTACCAGATTCTGCACCTGGGATGGGGCAACCCTGGATGTACATACAGACTGGGAAAGCAGTGCCGTTCAAAGGGACCTGGGTTTCTAGTCAATGGCAACTTGAATATGAGTCAGCAGTGCCCTGGCAGCCAGGACAGCCAACCACATCCTGAGCGGCATCAGGCAAAGCATCACAAGCCAACTGAGAGAGAGGATTGTCCCTCTCTGCTCTGCACTGGGGCAGCCTCACCTTGAATATTGTGAGCAGTTTTGGGCACCACAATAAAAGACATATTAAACTATTAGGAGTGTCCAAAGGAGGGCAATGTAGATGGTAAAGGGTCTTGAGGGAAACCCATTAAAGGAGCAGCTGAGGTCACTTGGTCTGTTCAGCCTGGAGAAGGGGAGATTGAGTGGTGATCTCCTTGCAGTCTTCAACGTCCTTGTGAGGGGAAGAGAAGCTGCAGACACTGATCTCTTCTTTGTGGTGATCAGTGGCAAGACCCAAGGGAATGACCTGAAGCTGTGCCAGGGGAGGTTTAGGCTGGATATTAGAAAAAGGTTCTTCAACCAGAGAGTTGTTGGGCACTGGAACAGGCTCCCCAGCAAACTGGTCACAGCACCAAGCCTGACAGAGTTCAAGAAGCATTTGGAGGATACTCTAAGGCACATGGTGTGACTCTTGGGGATGGGTCCTATGTAGGGCTAGGAGTTACACTTGACGATCCTTGTGGGTCCCTTCCAACTCAGCATATTCTGTGACTGTGATTCTGTAGTGAATATTCATGGAAAACAAGAATACGTCATTTTCTCCTAGTTGCCCTATTATGCAAATGTTTAGAGATATGTGTTGAAATCACAATTTAACTCAAAACAAGCTCTTTTGTTATATTTAGACTTTGTTCTTGTCATCACAGAAATGGGGGAATATAACACTGTGCTCTTCAGATAGCACGGAATTCAGCTTTGAAGGCAATAGCTTTTCATATGTATTTGGGTTTTCTGACTTCCATGGTATCTGTAGACACAGATGTTCAGGATAAATAAATCATGTGAACAGACTCCAGAATGCAGTAAATGGCCAGGCTTGAGTATTCTCCTGCCACTGTCAGAGACAGAATACTAGACTATTTGGAACCATGGTCTCTGCCAGGAGCATTTCTTATACTATTACCTCTGAGCTCAATTTTCAAGTGTTATATTCAAATGAGAACATTATCTTCTAGGTTTGACTACTCTATGGCATTCTGTAACACTTAAGTATTTCCAGTAACTTTGAAGGAATAGAATGAATTGATTATGTTCCAGACATTTGAGACAAATCTGGGTAATTCAGAGATAACTATAAAGTAGGAACTTACCATTCTAAAGGAAATTTTTAATTTTAGTGAGTTCTTTTCTGGAAGACTTCTACATGCAATTTTCACGGAACTACGTCTATGTCGGGAAGTCATGGAGCATAGCTGTCATTCTAGTATCTGCTGTCTCCAGTCCTTCTAATCCAGAGCATCAACAGATACATTTAGTATTCAGTTTGCCACCTCCCCCTTATCTTATATGTATAAGACTGAATACCTGGAATGAAAGAATCAAATAACTCTACAGGAAGCTGTACTGATTCCTCCTCATCTTGTGATGCTAGCCGTTTGTTTTCACTCCATTTATTCTTCTCTTTATCTCATTGTTCTGCAAGGTGGGAAACTTCTGTATACTCTTGACAGTACTAGTTGCTGGGAAACGCTCTGCAGCAAACAATTATGCACTCACTATTTCAGCTTTCAAAAATGGAGCTTGAGGAGAAAAACAGACACACAAAAAGAAAAAATATTACTTTGTTCCAGACCCAAATTTCAAAGAGAAGATGTATCTATACTAATAGTAGGAGTTGTTCTCTTAAGATTTGTGGATTTGCTTGGTTGTTTTTTGTAACATCAGCATGTTTTACCACATTATTTAATGAAACACAACTAGTGATATAAAGACCCTTCAGTGAGAAAGCAGGCCTAGCATAGATATAACTTCTTAACTTGTCTATGAAATTTGATGATATGCTGTGAGATTCACTGCTACTTTGCACTACCCTTTTCCCTCTTGCTTACAAATCTGTCATACCATCTTTTAAAAATGACCTTGTTTTTCATAAATCAGGCCAGGTCAACTTGAAATCTGTGTTGATTCATTTGTAAATAACAAGCTTGCATTGACTTTATTTGTTTACATTTGAATTACCTTGAGACAATATAAAGGGCAGAATTATGCAGCATTTAATGCTCTAGAATATGTGTTGTATCTTTCACACGAGTATTTTATTTCAAATCCATTACAGGGAAAGCTAAGTAGAAAGACTAACGTAAGCAAGTGAACAGAACTGAGAGAAGAAACAGAAATTAAAGCAAGGGAGAAAAACTAGCCAGAAAAAAAGCTATTTCATGGTGTAAGTGTGAAACAATTTTGGAATATTTCCTGCTCCTTTCAGACTGCTGAGTGCTTCCCTTGATCATAGCTGCAAAATATTTTAGCAATAAGACCCCTTGGCTTTTGCTAATAACTAAAGATAAAAAGGGGCAAGATTTCTTGCTTAATAGTACCACAAGGTCAAACTTTTCTGAAAAGGTCTTTCTGAATTTAATATAGATTCATATTAATGCAGAATTCTAGGAGGATTACATGGAATTATGAAAAAATTTGAATGCTGTTTTAGCATAATTTCTGAAGGCTTTAATTAGGTCTACCTCTACCTCTACCAAATGTGGTGATTGATTTCAAGCACAGAGCTACAAATACAAACTTTATACTACAGTGTAATCTTGGGGGTTTTTTGCAATTGCTACTCTGCATAGCTCTTCTACGAATTTTTAATTTCTTTACTACACTGGCTTGAAAATGTTCTAATGGTATGTATCCTTTGACATGGCTGGAGATATCTGTGGTAGAAAAGACATGACTTATGCTTTAGGACATGAGCTGCAAAGGAAGGCATTTGAGTAGGAGACTCCCCAAGAACTGCTTCATTTCATACGCTTCTACAACACATGTTATTTCTAACTTTTTCAAAGCAGTCATCACTGAAAAATTTAATGGCGACCTGCGCAAAGATTTTCCATACAGTCCTTTACAAGTCCTGTGAAACTCTGTGAGGCTAAAATCATAAATTTCTTGAAATTACATTAACAGAACATTTCTTCTTGATGTTATTTTTAGCGATTTTTAGGTAGGCAGAATTTGGCATTGTCTTCTTTCCTTTTACAGCTTTCTCTGCATCCTTCTCTTGTAAAGTTTCACCTCCAAGTCTTACATTTGTTCTAAACTACATTAATCCATGCCCAACGAAACTAACAGATCTCTCTTGTGACCGAAAATAACTGACTGACTTCGTAGACAAGGGGAAAGCAATAGATATTGTCTACTTTAACTTCAGTAACGCTTTTAAAACTGTCTCCCTAAAGATAATCACAGAGAAGCCCTTGAAGTATAGGCTGGATGAGCAGACAGTAAAGTGAATTGAAAAACAGTTGAATGACCAGGCCCAGAGGGTCATGATCAGTGGCATAAAGCCATAATGAAGCCAGTAACTACCAGCGTATCCCAGGGGTCAGTCGTGAGTCCAGTCCTTTTTAACATCTTCATTAATGATCTGGATGATGGGGCAGAGCATTCCTTTTTCAAGTTTGCAGATGACACAAAACTGGGAGAAGTGTCTGATATACCAGAGGATCATGCTGCCATCCAGAGGGGACCTCAACAGTCTGGAGAAATGTCCTGACAGAAACATCATGAAGTTCAACAAGAAGTGTGCCAGTATATGTTACACACTGATCAGCTGGAAACCAATTATCTGGAAGACAGCTTGGCAGAAGAGGACCAGGGGAGCCCTGCTGGGCAACAACCTTACCATAAACTATCAATGCACCCTTGCAGCAGAGAGGGCTAAGTGGTATCTGGGGCTGCATTAGGATGATTGTGGACAGCAGGTTGCCAGAGGTGATCCTTCCCCTCTACTAAACCCTGGTGAGGACACACCTGGAGTGTTGTGTCCGGTTCTGGGCTCCTCAGTATAAGGTCTGGACATATGGGAGAGAGTTCAACAAAGTGCCATGAAAATGATGAAAGGATCTGGAGCTTCCCTCCTGTGAGGAAAGACTGAGAGAGCTAGGCATGTTCAGGCTAGGGAAGAAAAGTCACAGGGTGATCTGGCCAATGTATGTAAATACCTGAAGGGAGGGTGTAAAGGAGACAGGGCCTTTCCAGCTGTGCCCAGAGGCAAAGGGCACATACAAACAAGAGGTTTCCTCTGAACATCAAGAAACAGTTTTTTTACTGTGAGGGTGGCTGCTGAGCACTGGCACAAGTGGAGCCTGCATCCTTGGAAACAATAAAAAAACATCTGGACATAATCATGTGCAATCAGCTCTGAGTGAACCTGCTTGAGTAGGGCTGTTGGGACAGATGAGCTCAGAGCTTCCAACATCAACTGTTCTGCAAGTCCACGATTCTGTAATGCAGATGTGTCATATATGACTGAAGCCAAGTGAAGTTATAGAATTCAGTAGAAGTATTCAAAGCAGAATAAAAAATAAGGTGGCAACATCCTCCATCAACTTGAAACATTTCATTACACCAGGCTTAGCCTTAGCTGACTCCATTAATCGTCCATTTAAGCGAATATTTAATCCAAGAAAATAAAGTTCTTTGCCATGTAACAATAACAACACACTTACTAGTTTGGTAACATGCTATCTGTGTGCACACTCCACTAAGAGAAATGCCTTGATATAAACATTGACATAAATGCGCTGCTTGGCATACTCATAGGAAAATGCTATACTTATGAAGTACCTTGATTTTTCTTTTATCACAGTTTCTCCATTTAGACACAAACAAAAGATCAAGGGTCTTTTTGCTTAAATTAGTCTCTGTACTTTATTATGTTAACATTATTAGACTGGTTGACAACTCATACTGATGCTACGGACTACATTATAACTAGCAGAAGCTCAGACTTGAAGAATATAATAGACAATTATAGATAACATTAAGATAATTTTTCTCTCCCACTTCAACCAACTGAAGCTCTCCCAGAGAAAAGTAAGGCTCATTCAGTCACAACAAGATATACTCACTGTTAATGCTATATTCTGTGAGTTGACTGAACAGGTAGTTGTGACTAAGGAGTAATTTACACTAGGAAGACAGAAGCATATAAAATGATCATGCTAATCCGAATCCTCCACAAAATTGGGACACAGCTAACTTCATTTTATGAATCTTTCGCAGAGCTTTTAACAGCAACAGGAAAAGGAGCAGCTGTGAAGATAAAACATTATTCCATAATGCTTTATGATCATAAATCTCATTTGGGTGTTTCCACTCTCATTTAATTTTGTATCAGTTCAGACAATGGGACAACATATTTCCATGAGCTGCATTCCATTCATCAGACAATGTTCAGGAGGGAAATACCCTCAGTGTTTGAAAAGATATACTGGTATTATATGGGAAACTATAATAGTGTTTTATGCTTTGAGGAATAATGGGGAAAAAAATAACACTGTAATTATTTGGGGAATAAAAATAACAGCTCTGGTTTGTGGGTAGCAGAGAGACTTAAGCCATAATGTATGTGGTGCAGTGTGTTATTCTGTATTATTAGCCCTGTATGGCACTGCTAAAGAGAAATGGTGGCAAGTCAGGACTAATATAACAGGAACTAGAGTATTTGTAATTCTCTCCTAAACATCTGTTGCATAAAATGTAATTTGTTCATTTGTGCAAGCTGTGTTTCTTTAGAGGCAATCTCCAAATCCTTTTTTTTTTTTTTTGGGTGTACCTGCCCCAGTTTGTACTATTCGAATTTGGCCCAAAATAGCCTGCATTTCAGTTTCGCATACTTTGAGGATTCTGAAGTCTGCAACCTGTTTTTTTAAATTACATAAAACACAAAGCAACACAGAGGTATGAGTGACTGAAGAGTCCAAAAAAGAAGAATTCAAAGATGAATTGTGTTTGGGGTTTTGTTTGTTTGTTGGTTGGTTGGTTGGTTGTTTTTTGGTTGTTTTGTTTTGCTTTGTTTTGTTTTTGTTTTTTTTTCAAGAGGCAGAGCTCTCAAATCACCAGGAAGAATATTAAGGAAAGTAGTTAATATGTAGTTAAAGGAATTGTAGTGCACATGAACATATGTTGTTTTACCTAATTTTGATCAACTTAAAAGTAAAAATGCCTTTATTCTTTCAGTTGGGTTTAACACACCATCTGGTTTAATTATTCCTTAGGTAGCACACCATAAAGTTAATAGTAACAGTATTGCTAAGCCAATCAGAAAGAACATTTCTGATGTGATTTTTCACCAAGGATGTTTCTCTTAAACCCATTGACTATAAGGTCAATGTAATAAGGTTGTGCATAAGCATTATGCTATTGCCAGTGCTTGACAGATGCTAGTTGAGAATCATCACCTCTAGATTGACTCAAATCTGCTTACTAAGTGAAAGAATTTAGTCATAATCTAAAGTACTCCTTTAGTTTAGAGTTTTGGTCAAATTTGTAATGTAAAAATTGTTGAGAAGATAGGATGACATTAAAAACACAAGATCTTACAAGATTTTCTACTAAAAGGAAATAAACAGTAGTTTATAAAAGTCATATTGATTAAAGAGTCAAAATTCTGAAGTCAATCTCAGTCCTCATTTCAGCAAAGAAAGATATGCCCAGTGAGACTTCTGAAATCCACTACTTTGATCAACTAGGCAACTGAAATGTGGAGTGTTCATTATTCATTGCAATATCAGAGGAAAGGTAGGGATTTAGGGATTCACTTCAACATCTTTGAGTTGAAAAGTGATTTCAATCAGTTTTGCATAATCCCAGTTTTAAGGAGTCCTAGTGAAGTTCACCATTCCACTCCCGCTGACTTTCAACAGACCTAATTATTGTTTAAAGCCCTAGATAAAAATTACTTTCTGCTGTTTATCTTCAAAAGTGTTATTTAAAAAAAAAAAAAAAAAGTGGTAACAAATTCTTTCAAAACTGAACATTTCCCCATGGCCCTTAAAAAACCTGTTTCCCATGGTGTTTCTGAACTGACAAGAAAAAGATGGAAAAAAAAAGGGCACTAAAACAGAATTTCATCTTAACAGGTGTATAAGAATAACTTTATCAAACACACAAATATTATTCTCTATTTAGCAAAAGAAAGGGAGACCATCTAGAACACATTATTAGTAGGGAAGTGCTTCATAGTCTCATTAACATAACATATATTTCCATTCTCTAATGTCGTATCACATGTTCTCATTCCCTATTCCAGATTTCAGCCATATTTGTGATAAAGAATGTTACAAAATGATCGTGAATAAAAAAACACAGATGTCAGTTATACCGAAAAAAAACCCAACAAACATTAAATCACTTTAACATCAGAGTTAATCACAGTGTTTTCCCAATTCTTATGTTCTGCTGCCCATTGCAGCTGGATACAACTTATGGCATAGTATTGCTGTTCTAAATTACACCAGTTACAGTGGTGTTTGGTGACCCCAATAAATACAACAGGCAAAAACTAACTTAATTTCTCAGCAGCCATGCTAAATGGAGTTAATGGAAGTTCTTTGCTGTTTACTAAATGCCCCTAAATCGCACACAACCCAGGACTCCCTGAGCAGAAAATAGCTGGGGGATGGAGGGCTTTAGAGATAAGTGTCTTATTGCCTTGTGCTGTCCTTAGATTTCCCCAGGTATACATTTACAGCTACTGCTGAAAGTATCAGGCTGAATGACTTGTTGATGTAAGCAATTAAATTTGTTCCTATGTTTCAGTATAAATAAAGAACTGAAATAAATAGAACTGTAACCCTTAAAATGATAAATAAATTTTATTAAGACAACTTGGGTACCTAAATGTGTTTTCTCAACAGCAGATATGTTTCACAAAAGACATGGATCTCTTCCAAGATTCATTTCGGGAAGTCCTATGGATAAGAACATACAGTATTGATGAACAGAAGTCATTTCAGCTGTAATCTGAAATTTGAACTTTAAAAGTTTGATCAAACAGTACAAAGGAGCTAATCAACTTGTAAGAGATATCAGGAGACAGACAGTAATCCATAGGTGATTCCATGAATTAGTGAAGACTTATTAGAAGGAGTTATCTCAGCCACAAGATCCTACACACCCTTATGCCAGACATAACACTCAAAGAAACTATCTGGCTGAAAACTAATTTGATCAAAAGAGTCAGCAGACAAACAAAAGCCTAGAAGAGATCTTTTCAAGTCATCAAATTTAGTGCCTTGGTATCACAGACCCCTATGTATTAAAATCCTGTTTCTACATCAAATAAAACTCACTTCCAAACTAACACTGTCCCTTTTTTTTTGTTGTTGTTGTTTTTTCTTCTGGTGTACCTCATATCTGTCTATCAGCTGTTGTTTCTCTAAAAAAGCCAAGAAATTTTCAACTTCATTTCTGGAGGGGACATTCCATTTTTATGAATATCCATACACTTTTCTCCCTAGATCAGTAGGAGTTTCTGAATAAAGGGAATTATACACAGCTTTGCTAATTAAGTCTCAATAATGCTGTCTATAGTCACATAAATGCTTATCTATTTTCTAATTCACCTTGGGGTCACACATCTTTTTCACAATCCCAGTAATGATTCACAGCTATCCTGCAACTAACCACCATGACAAGGATCTCTGTTCCTGGAAGACGATAGATGAGCATTTGTTTTACTGCAGAAATTCATGCTGATAATTAAGAAACAGAATCACAGAATAGTTAGGACTGGAAAGGCTCTCTGAAGATCATCTGGTTTAAACCCCCTGCCAACGCAGGTTTAGCTAGAGCAGATTACACAGGAGCACGTCCAAGCAAGTTTTGAATGCCTCCAGAGAGGGAGACTCCACCACCTCCTTGGTTCCTGTTCCAGTGCTCTGTCACCCCGAATGTAATGTTCTCTCTCACACTGAGGTGGAACTTCTTGTGCTTTAGTTTATGGCCATTACACCTTGTCCTGTCACTGGGCATCACTGAAAAGAACCTGGCACCATCTTATTGGCACCTAGCTTTGAGATACTTATATGTATTAATGAGATCCCCTCTCAGTCTTCTCTTCTCTAGACTAAACAGGCCCAGCTCCTACAGTCACTCCTCTTAAGAGAGATGCTCCAGGCCCAAATTTCTCTGGCCCTCCACTGGACCCGCTCCAGTAGCTCCTTGCCTATCTTGAACTCTGAAGACCAGAAACGAACACAATACTCCAGATATGGCCTCAGTAGGGCCAAGTGGAGAGGGAGGATCACCTCTCTTGCCCTGCTGGTCAAACTCTTCAAAATGAACCCCCTATGATGCTGTACTTCATCCAGCTGTAGTTTGCTCCCATTTTATGATTCTAAGTCTTCACTATCATCCCATAGTGTTACACTTTTTCTGTTAACGTATCAGGAGGATTTTAAAATGCAAGCTAAATGATACATGTTAACCCTAAATGCATTTACTTCTTCAACATTAGATACAAGGCATGCTTTGAAATTATTTAGAACCTTTACTTCAATAAAAAACATTTCAGACTGACATTGTAGCAAACAATGCCATTGTCAAATCATTAGGACAAGAGGGCACAGGCTTAAGCTCTGACAGGGGAGATTTAGGTTGGATATTAGAAAGAAGTTCTTTACAGAGAGAGTGATCAGACATTGGAATGGCCTGCCCAGAGAGGTGGTGGATTCACTGTCCCTGGAGGTTTTTAAGATGAGGTTGGATGTGGCACTGAGTGCCATGATCTGGTAATTACAGTGGGGTTGGATCAAGGGTTGGACTTGATGATCTCGGATGTCTCTTCCAACCCAGTTAATTCTATGATTTGATGATTCGATGATTTATTCTAAAACAGGGAAGCTAGTCAAACAACAAATTCTACATAGAGACTACTGCAACAGCTATTTGATCTTACAGGCAAAACAAAATTGTTAATACTTTTCATTTAGTAGGAAACAGCTGTACTCCTAACTTCACTATGTGGAAAATAGGAGGAGAAATAGCTGTTTAAAAAATCATATCATTTTTAGTGAAAAATGAATACAACTTTGGGAATAATTGCTGTTGCCAGTAGGTTGTTAGAAAGTAACCAGTAAGTAACCAGAAAGTAACCACTGAAATAAAATGTAGTAAAATTCACTAGATTTTTTAAGTAACTATCAATGTGAAACTGAATTACAATTATAAACTGTTAGCCTGTTTACATATAAAGAGTACAGAATTACAGCTTAAAATAAATTTTCCAGTCACTCACTGGTAGTTGTGACTAGTAGCTACCTAAATGTATCAGGAAGCTTCTGCAAAGGGGAACCTTGGAATATAAAGAGGAAGTAACCACTTCATCCCTTTCTATCATTCTTTCTCTTTTATTGCAAGTTCTAAGAACTTGATCAATGAAACAAGATACCCTAAATTATTATGGTTTTCCACTATCATTTTTCTAAGTGAAGAATTACATAGTTGAGGAGGAAAAGATGCACTGGGATTCACTGAAGATTAAGCCTTACTGTATTCTCTCTGTTCCCATGTCAATCCAGCAAAAGAAAATACCAATAGCATTTCTTCTATTTCAGTAACAGTACTGTCCTTTAGAAAAGGAGTCAAACCAATTATTTTCCTGTAGAGAATCTGACACAATATTTTCTAATTAGTGATGTGTTTTTCTGTAAATGCAGTTAGAAGACCTAGATCTTGAGTTTTAGTGTGCATGTGCAGAAATGTACATCACATTTGAGTGCCCCTGGTGGTGCAGTGGCTAAACCGCAGCGCTGACAATGCTGAGATCCGGGTTCGATTCCCAGTTAGGACGCTCCCCGGGCAGATGGAGCTCGTTAGCCCTGTAAGGCAATCCATCTACGTCCTGAGGACCTTGCTGCCACCGTCCAAGCGTGCTTGGCCCCGGAGATGAACCTTAGGATTAAAGGGTGGGCTCAGTTCCGTGCACACTGTGTCTCACCTAAAAAATCCAATGCGCAGGCTGGAAGGTGGAAAGACCTTCCCCGGTCCTTCGTTCGCGAAGACTGGCCATTACCATTACATTACATCACATTTATTTAGCTTGGAAAGACTGTTCATTTGATTATGACTCCTGGCCAGGCACTGAAAGTACTAAACCATGCAACAGTCTGACACCCCAGTTTGGACATGTTTCCAGCTGCTGACAAGAATCTGATCACCTTTTCCTAAGCAAAATATTCAGTAAAGTAGTAAAAAACCCTCCTGTCTTACACCACCTGTCAGCTGGGCTTCAACCCAGGCCATTGGTCTGAGACAGCATCTGTGGCACTGCTGGATGACCTCCACATTATAGGGAAGAGGAAGACAGTCATATCAATTCTAACAGACTTGGCACCTTTGATGCAGCTGATCTCCAAATACTCCTACTTTCATCCCAAAGACAGCTGCACAGCACAAGCAGTAATAGCTGGAAATTACTTGGGTCATTTGTCTCAGATCACAAATGCTGGATAGTACGGGCATTCCTTTTCTCTTCCATCTTTAGACTCTCACAATGCTCACACCCCTGCTACTTACTCCTCATCACAATCTAGATCTGCTCCACAAGAGCAGCAGAAGCCGCACACAGCATTAAACTCTACCCTATGCCAAGCATGAACATAGACAAATTCTGTAAAAATCTCCTCTTTAAAGAGTAGCTGGTAAGAATTGAATCTGGGAAGGCCAAAATAATCCTTGAAGCTTGACAGAAGTACTAGAAAAAGCAAACTTGCTCTAGAATCGCTTCCATTTCTAAATATGTTTGTGCCACTAAAGCAGGTCACAGCTTCAAAGACTTATTTTCTTCCTCATCTTTGGCTCAGATGCCATGGAAGCAAAAATGCCCCCCTGGTTTTAATCTGAGGCTTATTGGAACTTACCTGCTTTACAGTTGTGGGTTGAAGTGTTAATTATTTCTCCAGATCTGCACTGCATGTATGAAAGGAAGAGGAAACTGTGATTTCAAGTGGAAATGAAGCTTCAAATGAGACAAAATTCAAAACCATCGACTAAGCAATAAAAATGTGTTCAAAATCCACTTCAGATTTTCAAAGGCCTGCACTGGTCCATGAAAGTAACTTCTAACCTCACCACCATTCCAAAAAAACTATTATGTTTGTCATTCTTCACAATGAAGTGTAAGAAACAAAAGTTTATGATGATAGTAACATCATTGTGATACTGATTCCCACAAGATCAACGGAATAAAGTACAAACCCAATTTATTCAGATTAATTTACAATAATTTTCTTCTTTTAGACACAAAATGGAAATACTCCTATAAATAAATTGAGCTATTTATTCTCCAAAGGAGAGAGAGGGACATGCTTGTTGCAGTGTTTCATGAACCAAAAAGGTAAAAGGGTCCATAAAACTCTTTGACACTTGTTTTTTTGAGTTTCACAAAATTAGTCTGTTCTTCATACTTGAAGTGTAAAAACCACTAGTTTTCCCTTGCCTGATTCATCTACCAGCCAATTTGCTGGTCACAAGAATTTTTGCCATAGGTTTTTACTCCCTTCTCTTTAAAAATAATCTTCAAGTCCCTTGAGGTAGTAAGTCTTCCATAAAAGGTAAAAATAATAGATGCATTATGCCTATCCTGCAAAACCACATGCCACAGCCACTCTTTTTCAATGTTACTGAAAACATAGGAAGAAAATGTATTTATGTTTGGAAACACGTCATTAATGTAAGATCAGTAATCTTCATGGAAAATTGAGATCCCTCTTACACAAATCTATTTTTTCATGTGTACATAATCTAGTCAGGCAATGGAGAAAAAAATCTACTATAACATGAGTCTTATGCTGTGCATACATGTACTCTAATCAGTACAGATAGAATCACTCTCCAAAATAGGCTGTAGGAACAAAAGGAACTAATTTCCAGTATTTGCAGAAGTTTCACATATGGATGAATAAGTTTTAAAACATTGTAGAAACTAAACTGAACATAGAACTTCAGCGCATTTTAAGTCATATCTCAAAATTACCTTTAGAAATCTTGCTGGTTTCAAAACAAGCTGTTTACTTAAATTTCAACAGAAGTAAAAAATATTGATATACCATCTGCATGAATTTCAAATGTGGAAGCTCTTCTTCCTTGGTTAGCTCCACTGGCTCAGACACTCCTACAAGTTTCCAGTGTGTTGTTTCAGTATTAGTTACCTTAAATCCATGTTCAGGGGAAAGAAGTCTTTTTTTTTCACCATTAATTCTCTTTCACTATCTGCAATTGATTCAAAAGGAGTCTTTTCAACTGTTTACAGGCAATAAATCATTCCTCATCTTGTGTGTTTAAACCTGTTAAAATTCCTTGTTCTCAGGAATTAAACATTATGGTAATTTTCCTGGAATAATACCAACTGTTATGTAGGTTTTAAATGTATCAAGCAACATTCATTCTGCCTGAGTGCAGTCCCAACAAGAGCTACTTTCAGTGTGGGAGATAATATATTTTAATTGTTATAACTATTGTGTTTTATAGAACTAAGCACTGCAACAGTGGATGAACCTCGTGGTCAAGATTCATGTTGAGTGTACACAGTAACTGAATGAGTTTACCAATACATTTTCTATAAGATCTCAATTTTCCTGTCCCTCAGTTAAAATACTATCAAGGCTAGGAACTAAAATTTTGATAGATTGTAGCCACTTTAATTACTCCACTACAGTAGTTCTTGAATTAAGCAAAGAGACAGAAGTGGATGCTCTCAGCAGGTACAGCTTCCTGAGTACTAGTAATGTTTCGGTCTCAGGTGCCTGTGAAAAAGACAGAGAGACAAGGCTGGACACAGAATCCATAGCCTGAAAGCAAACACTCAACTCAATGACTTGCAGTCCTACACATATCTCGTACTCTATGACCCATTAAAGCTATTTATCTTATAGACCTATCTACAGACCTTATTGTTATCGATATTAAGTATTTCAGTGCTTTTATATAATTTTGCTGAAAGGACCCACGGAAGAAAACAATATTGCGTTTATTTCCTGATTAACCTACCTCTAAGTAAAACCACAAATTATTCCTCTCAAAAATTCCAGACAAGATATAAATTAATTTCTTTCCAATGAGGAAAAACTAAGATGGATGACTCAGAGTATCATATGGTCTTCTCATATTTTTATCCCTCTGTTTATATTTCATATGTGTATTCCTCTGCTTATTTTATCTGCACTGTGCGAGTCTGTCAGCAAAACTATGTGGAACAGAACAGGAGACTAAATCAGGAGGAAAAATAAGAAATATCCAAAAGATAAGGAAGATGTAAGTAAGAAAAAAAGCAACTATCAAACAAACCTCAGCACAGACTCACAAGCTTTCATTATTTAAGGACAGACTTTTCTCTGACAGTTCTCCATCACATGTATCTGATTTAATTAGAAATTTTACTCCTCTATTATTTCTTTATATGTGTATTTTTTTCCTTCTAAATTAGGTTAAACTTTTAAAAAAATTAAAGCAGAAGCAACAACAACGAAACCAAAGCAAACTCATGGCAAAATGTCAGATCTTCCAGGGGAAAAAAAACCCCCACAACAACAAACAAACAAACAAACAAACAAACAAAAAACTTGGAGATGTGGGGGCAAAAAGTTACATTTTGATCCCTTAAATTCAGCAACAGTGATATACTGAGAGAATAAATATGTGCATTTATAGAAATATACACTGAGAGGAGTAAATCAGAAAGCAAAGAACATGAAATTGGTCAAAAGCATACTTCTAAAACATTGCTCTTTGACTTTACAGAAGAGCTCTGTAGCTCTGTAATTTTCTTTGCATATGCTTTATGTCACCATCACTTTCAAACAAAGACCAAAACCAACTAGCTCAGCCCCACTTCCTGATACCCACTTTCAAGATAGGTGTCTTTTGTCACACAAAACATGTAGGACCTCAGTAATACTGACATGCATCTGAAATTTATATGCCCTTGTCATGACAAAGGATATATAACCTCACATCCACAGGGGTTCACCAGCATTTTGGCAACTTAAAAGGTCTGTTCAAATTACATGCACTGAAACTGAAAGCATATTTTTTCTCAGCACTTCAGTTCTCATCCTCTGTGCATAATCATATCTGTTGCTTAATATACTTTCAAAATAATTGAAAACCGCAGAAGAAAACTTAAACTCTAATTTTAGATGTATGCACACTGCCAATTTACTAAGTACTAATAAGGTACTTACACTCAAGCCTACAGTATGCTATATCACGGAGTTTATAATTGGGCTCAGAGAACCTGATGCAGGGGCAAAAAAAAACAGAACACAAAAAAGTCTCCATACATATATCAAGTTAATTTGTCTGAGAAATCACTGGCAAACTGCTATTCACATAGCTGTACCTGTCATACCGAATAACAGAAAAGCACTTCAGGAAGTGGCAAGACAAACAGTAGGGCCAATTCACCTGACCTTAGATAAGAAAAATAAGAAAGCAAAACTGAAAAATATAGAAATAGAAAATATTAATATTGGGATTGTATGGCAACCCCGAGCACTAAATTCTAAAAGAAGCTCTCAGGAAGGAAATGGTTATCAATTACTACAAAGAGTGAAAGAAAAGGTGGTGAAATATATTAGTAATGTGCTCTTATAGGATAATGTAGGAGATGTTTTCTTGAGCTCCACGCATTTGGTCTCTGATGGAGACAAAAAAAAATCGGGGAATTAACTAAAAAAATGAGACAGGTAGGTGGTTCATTTGATTTTCATCTGTGCTGATATTAAAATACCAAAAGGAAAATACTACTTTCACTCTATGAAATAGAGGATTCTAAAGGACATCCTTTCCTCCATAAAAAGATGAATTACCTGAGAAAACATTAGACAATGAATTTTAATATTCCATATTCTGTAAACAATGTCAATCTTATGAAGTCAGTGTAATATTTGTGCCAAAGAATATACTGGTATACCTTCATTGCCATCAAATGTCAGAATGGAAAAAGATAAGCATTAAGCTGTTTCATACAAAACACTTTTGAAATGTCACCAACTCAAGCATTATAAATTGTTTTTAAATGAATTAATTGAAATTATATCCAAAATACTTGAAATTTATTTTTTGTAATCACAACTGACAGTTCATTCAGCTTACCATCCTAAGAGTTCACAGCAGCACTTCACAGAACTCTGTAAAAACACTGGGAAAGGAGGCCCTTTGAGCACCATAAATGTTAAAAGCTAAAAATAATGTTCTGGGTTTGGCCAGGACAGGGCTAATCTTTTTGCAGTAGCCAGGAGGTGGTGTGCCTAAGACACAGAGGTTATTCTATACCACCTCACCTCATTGCTGAGGCAGAGAAAAGGGACTCTCACTTCAGGGAGAAGGGATTCCTTTGGGTCAAGAAAACGAGGTGGGTGGAGCGTATGGGATTGTTTATTGTCGTGGGGTTCACAGTCAGCACTTTTGCATGTAAACCACTCTCTCTTTTGTACATTTTAGTTATTAATATTGTTGCTACTACTGTTCATTTTCTTATTCCATGGCTGTTTGCAGCAAATTGTTCTTACCTCAACTCATGATCTTTGCCTTTTGTGCCTCCAGTTGGAGGGGAGAAAAGGGGGAGTACTGTGTGAGGGTTTTTTAGTAGGAGCAATAAATTGGAAAATACCATTCCTAAAACTCAACAATTAAGGCATTCTAAAGAAGATTAAATTAGAAAATAATTACATTTGCAGACAGGATCAAGCGAGAGCTCCCCAGTAACACAGGGAGCACAACCAGAATTGGTCAGCTTTATGACAGAATGTCCATGAAGATATACACACTGGAAAATAGTGAAAACCAATATATTCCTTGAACAAAAACATAAGAGAATGAGGTATGGAAGACAACAAATCCCTCCAGATGAATAGAACTGTAAAAATAGCACTCAGAGTGATGAATGTAGAATTGGAGGAACATCTCGGGTCATAAAACCCAATATTCTCCCAAAAATAACCCCGTAACATGAACATTTTGATACATAGCTTTTATTTTCCAGGTGAGGGAGAAGGAAAAGCAGAAGCCAAGGGGGTGGTACTTCAACACTCAATGCACTTTGTACCTGTTTTTATATTCAAGGCAAGCATTTCTAGTCTTCTTTGCCCCTGATGCTTCTTATACACATTGTTCACGTTTAAACCTTTCCTTACATAATACAGTAGTAGATAAAGGTGATTCAAATGTTTTAATCACACTATAAAAGGTTGCATGGGAGACGTGTTCAATATCGTTCCATACGGAAGAGGCTTAAAAAATGAACAAAAAAAATTGGTAAAGCTGATAACCTTCGGTACAGTCCTCAAAAATTCACCTCATTTCCAACTTTTTGGAGAAAGACAGTATCTTTAGAATGATAATACTGGCAAGGAAACTGGAGATTGTACAGTAAGAAAAAACACATTGCAAAAAATATTTTTCAAAGATGTTTTCAAAGATGTTCTCAGAATATCCCAGTAATTTATACCAACTACATCCTTCGAATTGTACAAATCCTTTGCTGCAGTAGTTCAATGTCTTGACCTACAGTCTTAATGAATCTGTATCACAAGCCCATTTTTCTACGTTTCTTTCTTCCCTACAGAAATACTGAATCAGTTATTTGGCATTAAACACTTAAATTTTAAGTGTGGGCCTTGAAAATAAAATAAGCAGCGTTCTAAAGATGTTTTAATGAAGGACTAGATTAGTGTGATAACATATATGTTAAAATCTTAGCAAGTTGTCCAACCTGCCTTATAGTCAACAAAGACAAGCACTTCAGCAGTACAGTTTAGCTCAAACTATATCATATATCTAAAACAGGTCACATGAACTGCATTGTAAAAATGTCTACTGACTTTACTATGAGATTACAGTAAATATAGACGACTATACTGCAGAAATCTGAAGTAAGGAAAGACCAGGCCTGTTCAGATGAAACTGAAACTATTTCTGATTAGATATTAGGATGAAATTCTTTACTGTGAGAGTGTTGGGGCACTGGAACAGGTTGCTCAGAACAGTTCTGGATGCCCCATCCCTGGAAGTCTTCAAGACCAGGCTGGATGGGGCTTTGAGCAATCTGATCATGGGCAAGGTGTTCTTGTCCATGGCAGGGGGTTTGAACCTAGCTGAAAGGTCCCTTCTATCACAAACCATTCTACAATTCTATGAGTCCGAAATATGAAAATAATAATTACAAAAAAAATATTAAATCATCAAAACTAAAAATAAGTCACACCAACCTACAGCCTTGAAAGGAACTGTAACAGCCAGAAAAATACTAGTTACAGGTCTCTCTACATATAGATCATGCTTTCTCTAACAGCAGCATACCATTTGGCAAAACAAACAATATTTTGTTCTAAAGAGGCAACTTCCTTATTGCTGTCCTGTGCCACAGGCACCGCCGAAACCTGTTGACATGCAAACCCACAGATGATATTGAGTAACTAGATGTTACTCAGGAGAGAACCAGAGGGCTTGCTGCTCAGACTCCTCCAAAGAATAGTCAGTTACAATCCTCACAACAGAGTTAGATGAGATACATTCTTGTTATCTGAGATCAATCAAGTGTTTGAAGAAAAATGTCCAAGGACACAGTTCATTCAGCAATCAAAATAATACATAGGCCACACAGTTTTGAGGACATCAAAAGATCATCACATGAACACAAACCCCCATGCATTTTAGCCAAAGAAAGTCCCTTGAAAAACATATACAAAGTCTTTGAAATAAATCTCTATACCAAAAATATTGGAAAACATAATCTATTTAACTTTCATATGTTTTCAATTCTGGTAAATCTTATTTCCATTGCAAGTATAACCCCTGATATAGATGGATATAGTGGGAAACAGGTAGGAAGGGAAACTAGAAGGAAATAGGTATTTTCAATTAAATATGTCGCAGAGAAGTATTCCATATATTTTCACACAGGTATAACATTTTCCTATTTGCAGGGCTAACATTAAACCATATCCATGAAGAGATGACTTCCCAGAATATCTACAATAAGCAAATTTGCCAACCATCTGTGCAGAAGGCAGTGTAACTTAGATTTAAACAGAGAAAAAAATAAACAGATCCCCAGTCCAACAGTGGAACAGCACACCTGATCAAACATGAGCCTAAGCATGAAAACATTCTGGTTTGAATTTAGCAAAAAAGAATATGCAGACCAGGAAGACCAATATTAATCAAAGCTATCTGGATTTACCTATGTATCTAACACTCCTGTACACAGCTCCAATAACCAAGGGCATTTTTGAATTATTGATAACATTCAAGGCATACCTCTAATAAACATTATTGACACACCAGATGCTGGACTGCCTATGTGTGTTTTTCACGTAATAGACTTACAGTCAGAGCACTCTATAAGAAAGCACTAAATTACATCTTAAAACCTGAGATATTTCAGACTCTGCTTCTAGCAAAGAAGCATGAGTGAGAAAATACCCACTTATCAGAGCTAATATCAGTTAAGGACTTACTACTACTTCTTCAGTGGAGTCACTAAGCAAAGACTAAAAGATTAATAGGACCCCGGTAAAAGAAAACCCAATCTAGCCCCTGTTTACACAGCTGTAGCAGGGGGCCTCTATTCCATGCTCCCAATACTATTTTGTAGTATATGGTAAGAACAATACAGCACATTACATACACAAACAGCATAAAAAAAAGGCAAGTCAAAGAGATCTCAGTCTCTCTGCTATTGATCCTTTTGAAAGACATGGAATACTCCTCTGCCATATATTTAATTTAACATATCCATTTCCTTCTTGTTTCCCCTTCCTACCTGTTTCCCATTACACCCATCTATATCAGTTGGTTATACTCGCAATAAGACTTACCAGAATTCAAACCCCTTAAAGGGTTGAATTCAACATTAAAAGTAATAAGAAGACATGTCGTATGTTGATGCCAGTGACTTCTATGTAATACATCATCTGGACAGACCACAACACTACTAGTGAGACAATCTCAGTGTCAGTCTGGTACTCACATTGACAGGTAGTACGTGGCAGAGGTCATTAAGTGCAAAGTACTGATTTCATCTCAAAAACTGAATCTATTTCAAAGGGAGCAGCTGGGATGTTACATAAAGAAACAGGATTTAATATCTTGCTTTTCTTATTTAACATCAGAAAAACATTATTTTCATTTCAATATACAAAGCAGACTGAAAGAAACAGTTGACTAATGACAGTTGCTCTCTATGTCACATTTATTCTGTGTGAAGAGTTTGGGAAAAATACATATACAGTAATCCTTGCAGAAAACATAACAAAATTACAGCTCAGTAGAAAATACTTTAAAAATCTGTGGTTTTCATTTTTGAAGACAGAGAAAGTGATCCGAATGATACAAGATCAGTAACAGGAGCTGTAGGCTTTTATTCAGAAGTGACTTGTTTGCATCCAATGTAAATTTGCAGTGGCCATTTACCACCTAACAGCTGTTCAGCAGCCTACGCATGATGATGTGGTGGCTCCTGTTGGAGAGGTGTCCAGGTGTCAGTCACAATTAGTTACCATCCCTGCTGGCAGTCTCAAATAGCATAATGGAACAGTAAGACCTAAACACCATAGTAACCTGTGTCTTCTAGGCAGAAAGCAATTCCAGAACAGGACAACAAAAAGGTATTTCTGAAATGAGCAGTGTTACCCAGTGTGTAACAGGATCTCAATTTCAGGTGTAGTCAATATAATATTTTTCATGGGAACTTGTGGTTTAACCCCAGCCAGTAGCCAAGCACTACACTGCCACTCTCTCAATCCCCCTCCAGCAGGACTGGGGAGAGAATCAGAAGGGTAAAGTGAGAAAACTCATTGGTTAAGATAAAGACAGTTTAATAGGGAAACCACAGCCGTGCATGCAAGCAAAGCAAAGCAAGGAATTAATTCACCATTCCCATGTGCAGGCAGGTGTTCAGTCATCCCCAGGATAGCAGGAGTCCATCACATATAACAGTTATTCGGGAAAACAAACGCCATCACTTCAAACCTTCCCCTCTTCCTCCTTCTTCCCCCCACTTTATATACTAAGCATGATGTCATATCAATATCCCTTTGGTCAGTTGGAGTCACCTGTCCCATCTGTGTCCTCCCATACACCCCCAGTCTCTTCACCAGCATGGCAGTACTCAAAATAGAAAAGGTCTTGACCCTGCATAAGCACTGCTCAGTAGTAACAAAAATATCTCATTATTATCAATGGTGTGTTCAGCACAAATCCAAAACATAGCCCCATACTAGCCACTGTGAAGAAAACTACCTCAGCCCAAACCAGAACTGCCTGCATTTTGCATGGTTCCATGTAAAATCTTTGAGACACTTTTTTTTATTTATGCTAAGGGTTTTTTCTGCTAAACAAATTCCACTGATTGAAACAGTAGGCTGTAGAATCAGTCATTTAATATAACCTACCAGTATGTCATCATTACAATGTACTAAGTTTGTACTCTGACAGCAAAAGAAATAATGAATTAGGAGAACACTTCCTCTTTCCCTTTCTTCTTACTGTGAAAGAACTTGTACTTACAATGAAAAAGTGTAGAGTTATTTTGGGGGAATATTTTGCATTTAGAGAAATATTTTGCATTTTGGAGGTTTATATTCTTTTATCCTACTACTATCAGCATTTAGTCAGCATAAATGCTAGGCTTCATACCTCTCTCTTCCATACACAATATTTAAAACAAGAAGGTCAAAAAGCACCATTCAATTTTGGGGGTTCCTTTCAAAAAAACCCATTTGCTCAGCCTTAGAAGTATTACCTTAACAGAACAGCATAGGGCTCTAATGTTCTATTCCTTATGTTTACAAAACAGTATAAAATAAGGAAAACCAAAAGCTCATAACAGCCACAACTTCGCTAAAAGCTGAATCTTATGTTGTTTAAAAAGTTACTATTTACATATAAAAAGCTCCTCAGTATTTACAGCAAAGTCAACTGAATAAATGCACTAAAAAGTACTTCTGAATCAAAACTATGTTATTTAGATTCTTGATGTAGCATGTAGCTGTGATAGCACAGAAAATTTCCTTACTCTTACCAAACTTTCTAACATGGTAACGTTAGAAATGCATATTCCAGTTACAAAGAAGAAAAAAATAATTCATTTTACCTTTACAATATGAGGTATACACTTGAGGTACTTCTCTCTGGTCTACTACTGTTCATTAAACAAGTATGGGGGATGCATGTCTGGGATCCAAAAATGTCACAACTCTTTTAAATCTGAATTGCCATCAAAGGTGGCCACCCCCTACCAGGACAACCTTCTGAGGGTATCTTTACTTTTACTGATGCTTCTGCTAAGTAAGATAACTAACTCTTTGTTGATGACACAGTCTATTTCTACTACTTCATTTTTGCCTCCTCCTATTGAGAGCCTACCAAATCAGGCCATTTTTCTTCAGTTGAAGAATATTGCATTATATTTATCACTATAGCAACTAACTTAATTGATTTGATGCAGGTTTCTCTTCCACCATAGGATGGAGCCACTATCCCTAAGTATAATCTAAACATTTAAGAAAGAAAAAATTATCAGTTTATCATTTTGCCACATCAGTGGGAATATAATTGGGCTTCAGATATTAAAGTATAAATGAGAGCCTAATGGGCTGTACATGTACACCCAGAACATGCTTTCTAAATATGCTTATCTGCAAGTGGAACTTAGAGTACTGTGTTTACTGGTTGCTCTCAGTAATAGGGATGACTCTTGTACAACAATTTTCAGAAACAATGATCCACAAGAGAAGGAGAAACAATGTTCATATAACTGACTCAGGAATACGCTTTGTCATTCTAACAGATTAAAAATGGAAATAAGCAAGGTAGATAGAAAATTTCATTTAAAGTGCTATAAAAAATTGAAAAATGGAAAAGTTCTAATTTTGTTTTTGAAGCTGCAGAGATCGATTGTAGTAAAATGACACAGTGAGAGAGAATCCAATACGAGGTTCATGTAATTGGTTTGCTAATATAGTCTCCTTTATTGTTTTTTACAGAATGCTGCTTGATATCAGAAATTTAAATCGGTATACTTCCATATACCTGAATATATTGTGTGTGGAAAAATACAGAACACCTTACATAGTCAAGTTCCCTCCTTTTACTTCTTTCATTTTACTAAGAAATATGGCAAGCCTGTTATTTTAAAAACATTTTTAAAGTCATCATGTCCCCCTCCACACCCAGTTATGCTTTTCTTCAAAAGACATCAGATGAAAAAAGTCTGGTTAAACTCTAGTTGATTTTTAAAAGAATTCATAAAATCTTAAGTGCTACTTTACCTAGAAACTGCTTCATTTTTTTAATCTTGATTTTAAACACCTTCCCTCTTTCCACAGAGCAAAAAACATTTTTTGCAATGTTTCAAATACTACCGCTAGAAAAAAATGTTCATGGTGCTTCATTAACATTTGGAATTGCAGTTGTCAAATCACTGAAGCATTACATAAATGGTGGAGTGTTTTGACACTGCATATTTTAAGCTGGATGATGCTTTTCAGTGCTATATGAAATGAAGAGCGTACTACACGTTTGAGGAACACCATCTACGCTGGCTGAGAGGACTAATTAGAAACTGGTCCCTTAAGCACACCAGAAAATGCCTTCAGATTATCAGCCAACATTTGTATTGTACAGCATCAGTAAACAATGCAAAAAATAAACAGTGAACAATATGTAATAATTCAAAGGGACAACTTCACTCCTAAGAACAAAACATTGTCAAACCTCTCACTGCTGAACATAAACATTTTTTAAAGTGTCAGAGTTTATGGTTAACTCTTTCTGAAGCCATGCTAATAGAACATATATGCACAGAAGAACTCATATCTTCTCATAAAAAGCCTGGGACTCTCCAGGTATTTCTAGCACAAACTTAATAAAATATTTCTTATTACTAACATCCAGATGAATTCCCTTTACACTTGAACTACTCATCCTGTAATATGCACTCCCAGTATACACATAATTTCTTTTAAATCCCACTATGTTGTTTAGTATATCCTCTATATTAAGAGGTTGAATATGGCATTATGCACAAAATTAGGTTATTTAAAAGTGTGACCACTTTAATGTGATTTTTTTAAATGAGAAGTGTAATGCAAAGTGTGCTAAATTACAAAAAAATAATTACAAAATACATTATTCTTTTTGGAATAAGCCATTTACACTATTACCAGTATGAAGAGTCTTTGTAATATGCGAAAAGAAGTGAATTACAGGTTCTCTTAACCAATTAAAATTTTGTTTCAGAAAAAAATCCCCCCAAAAAACACACAGAGAAATGTGAATATAATATAGTCAGAGGGAATGGAATACAGGGTTAAGAAATGCAGCAGCATGCTCCTGGAAAACAGCATCTATTTCCTACTCATCATAACCTACACCTATTATAGCTCAACAAGACAAGCCTAGTGCAAAATCTTTTATGAGACAGCTAATGAAATGAATACACACCATAGGTAAATTACAGACCTCTTCATCTCAGGTTGGGAAAATACACTGGAGATTCATTTTGGCAAAGCTGTGCAGGTCTCTCCTGATAAATTATGTATTTTTTTATCATTGCATAGAAACAGTTTTGTCTATTCCCTTTAAAAGTTTCCCACTCTGGTACAAGTACTATTGAACTTGCATTCAATAGAAGTATAGGCATTAACTCTATTTACAATATATAACTGCTTGAAAATTATTCTTGCCAAGAGCAAAACAAACAAACAAACAACAACCAAAAAACTCGGAAAAATAGACCTTTAAAATATTATGTACTTGATTCTTACAGATACTTTATCCACAACCCAATGTGATTAATCGACAATCTATCAAGTCTGAAAAAAAATATACAAAACTCTGATAGCTTGAGATGCAGCTCTAAAACTGACAAAACTAACTAAACTGCTGAGGATATGCCAAGGAGTGGCACAGTTTGTTCCAATGGAATTTCAGTCAGAGAATCACATATGATCCCAGGGATGTTGACACCTGTCATTTGATTAAGTATGTGCTTCCTAAAAGGATGAACATAAACAAAATAGCTCCTTTTCACAGACGATGGATGGAGTTAGGAGTGTGTGTTATGTGGAGGAGTCTGGGAGAAATCTGGTAACACTGATAATAAACAGTGAACAGTGGATCACAGTTACTACCACTAAAAAGTTTGTTTCTAGAATCCAAGAGATGTTACTGCTTGCACTGGAAATGCCACATCTACAACCTAGGGACATCTCATTCTCCTGAGATGTAGCAGTACTAAAGTGTCGGTCTACATGCCTTCCCACAGGGGATTGTGGAGAGATGTTGAGGGGCAAGTCTAAGACAAAGCACCTATGCCTACCAGCTTTAGAGCTTGGCCTTTGCCAGAAGCATTACTTTAGGTGGGAAGGGCATAGATCTATGCCCAGCAAACGCACCACGACAAATATGTACTTACTGCAGTAAGCGATTAGGAGACTGGCCAGAATCATGATAGCCCAGAAAGTTGAGGACATGCTTGGCAAGGTGTTGGCATCTTTCCTACTGCTTTTCCTAGGAGATGGAGCCATTGAAGCCACTTCCCCGTTGGGGGGGTGGAGGGGGGGAGGAAGTCAGACAGTTTCACCAGCCAGCTCGCCCCTTGACTGATGGCCTTTCTCCAGATGTAATCCTCAAGGAAGGCATCTTCCAACGACCCTGCAGTTCATCATCAGTAGCAATATGATTCTGTCGCAAGAATCATCTTCCAGCCAGAAAGCCAAGGCGACTCTAACGCCTGCGAGACTTTGGTGCAGTGGCCACAGACAGCTTTTCTCTTGTCACTGTGGTGGGATTCACTGGCGTGGAGGGTTTCACTGCGGCTTGGACGCCACGCGTGGTGCTGAGCTTCGAAGATGTCCCACGAACGACCCTATTTTTACTTTTTTGTCTCTCTCTTTCCCTTTTTTTAATTTGCAGAAGTTGTTCCGCTTGTTGTCCTCTCCCTCGCCTCCCCCCTCCCCGGGGCAGCCCCCGCTGGCGGGCGCGGGCCCCGCCGGTGCTGACGCGGGGCCTCCCCCGCCCGCCCTCCCGCCGCTCTAGGGCGACCCCCGCTCAGGGCGCCGCCGCCGCCCAGCGCAGGGCAGCATGTCCGCGGGGGCCGCCGGCACCGAGGGGCGAGGGCAGACCGGGGGCACCGCCGCCCGCCCGCGGGGCAGGGCTCGGCCAGGCAGTTCCGCGGGGCGAGGGCGATCCGCACCCCAGCGCAGCGCCCCCGGGGGAGCGAGGGGCGGCGGTGCCCGCCAGCGGCCGAGAACAGCGGCGGAGCCGGACAGCCCCGTCCCCTCCGCCCAGTCCAGACTGGGCACCCCTCCCGGCCGGTCCTGCGGCTCGACGGGGCGAGAGGCGGCCGGGACACTTCAGGCGGAGGGTCGGCGGTGGCAGGTGTCCTCCTCTCTTCTCTGCGCGCCGCCCGCTCCGCTTTCAGGTTCTGCCGCTACAGCGGCGCCGGCCCTTCAAGTAACGAGAAGCAGGAGGAGGAGGAGGGGGCCGGCGGTCACGCCCACAGGTGCACAGTGCTCGGAGCACAGCGGTCCTTCCCCCGCGCCGCTCCGCCAGCGCGTCCCCGCCGGAGGAGGGCTCACGCCCCGGGTCCCGCATCGCCCCCGGCCCGGCTCCGGCCCCGCTCCGGCCCCCGCTCCCCCGCTCTCGGGGCGGCGCCGCGCCCGGCGGGTGTGGGGAGGGAGGGACCGCGGGGGGACTGTTCCCGCAGCGGCGGCTCCCGGCCCTGCGGGCCAGGCGGTGGGAGCGGGGGCCGAGGGGCGGGGAGGGTGAGCCCTGTGGCTCAGCGGGGACAGAGCTGGCTCCGGCCCCCAGCGTCTGCCCACGGCCTCCAGCGGAGCTGGGAAGCGAGTGGGGGCGGTGTCCGCCTGGAGCCCCCTCGGGGAATCTCTGTTCCCGGCTGAGACGGGGTCTCGACTGAAGGAGAAGTGGCCCAGGGAACTCTCTCTCCCCGTCCCCTCACCTGCACGGTACGGCTCGAAGTCTCCACGGTGTATCCCGCCTAGACACGACCATGGGTGTAAAAGGAAACAATTCCTCGTTCTGTATCCATCTGCGGTCCTTACGAATCCTTATTTCTGTCGCTGAAATGGCAGCGACACATCGATATGAAACCCAATTTAGAGGGCTTGAGTTTACATGTCTGCTAGTAGCCCTTACCGTAATAATAAAAACGTTAAATGTTTTAGGAGGGACCAGGTAGTAAAGCTTTTGCATTCGGAGTCTCCATAGCAATGTCTTCAAATTAATATTTTAAGTTCTGCAGAAAGTAGTCACGTTCCAAGTACAGGCATACTTGGCAGGACTAGAAGAGGAGCTAGATCACAAAATGTCCCCATTGTCTCCTCCTGTGTTTTACTTGCATAATGAAAATACCATGAAAAAGCTGATCCATATTCCTTCAGAAGCCCCAGGTTTGTCTGCTTTATTGCCACTTAAATATCTGGACTTAAAATTGTATATGAATGATGCAATATTTACAAGACAGGAATGTAGGGACTTTTTAAATACAGCCATACTTGACTAGATACTTGTAACTAAGTTCATTTTTGCACCATGAGGACTCTGCCAATGTAATATCTTTGATTTTAGGGAAGATTTTCTGCCAGACTAGTTTCATCCTGAACTGGTAGGGCAATAGATTTATGTTTTCAAACATGTTTCACAGAGATGAAGCTTTAACTATTGTTTGTGTACAACTACATTTGGGTACCAGAACACCTCCCAAGATGTGACCTTTTTTTTCCCTTATTTTCATGAGAATTTCTTTTCTATTATATTTAAGAGCTGGCATAAAACAAAACTCAAACATTAAGATGACAAACTAAGCTGTATTCTTCTCCTCCATATCATTTAAAAGAGCATTTTGTTATTACTTTGTTTCTAGAGACTAAATCTTTGTAGCACCTTCTATCCCTGACTTAGACATTATGTTTTCTCTATAAGTCAATATAAATTGCATATCCTTTGGAATCCTGAAGTATTACTTCAGTTTGATACTTCAAAGTTCTGCTGCATTATGAGGTTTGGGTTTTGTTTTTTTTCGTGTTTTTTTTTTTTTTTTTAATTTTAAATTTTTTTTTCAAAATTCCTAGCCTCAAAATAAATGTAAATAAGTGTTAAGCAACAAAAATGGCTCAGCGTGACATGCTGTTGTTCACTGCAATTCCAGGACATGTAAATTAAGCAGTTTTCTGTATGTATGAAAAAAATAAATATTTCCATTACAGCTGTGAGTAGTGAATGTATAGCTGAATAACATACTTTAAATATTACTAAAAAGAAAAAGCATAAGTATCTTGAAAAGAGATATATAGTATAACGTATCGATTGAGAGACTTTAAAGCCATGAGGAATATCTGCAGTAGTATATAGGACACAACACCTTTCAGTAGAGTGCACAGAATTTTATGTAGTACATCGTACAGTTTACCCAACAAATTGTGATTATACAAGAGGATTTCCCCTGGAAATACATCCAGCTCTCAGTCTGAGGAGTAGGAGTCATGATTACCGTTCACCTAAATAAAGCTTGAAGATTGATGTAGAAACTGAAATCTTGCTTTGATAATTCTGAAAGCTGACATTGTTCACTTGAAACCAGGTTAATTTCCACGTCAGAGAACTACTCAATTACTATATCACTCACTGGAAGTAAGGTACCACTCACTGGAAACAGACACCAGCAAGCTGAGACCTTTGTGTTCCTATACAACTCCCTCTAATTGTTTTACGTAAGGCATTTTATATTAAGAAAGATTTTCAGATGTTGCATTCTGATTTGATTGTCAAAGACAAGATAACACTTAAAGTCTCTCTTAAAATGTAATTTTAGGTCACTGCTGATTTGTTCTGTAAGTTTATGTTGTTCTCTGATAGCTTGGCTGTTCTGCACTGTCTTATATCGAAAGGTATTTGATGCTACTTACAGAGTAAAGTCAAACTCAATGAAAAAGTGGCAGAATGTGATCTCAAATTAATTTGCTTGCCTCTTTCTTGACATGTCCCCCTCACACTGATTTTCAAGGAAAATGTGTGAAGTCTGTCTTCGATGCCTCCCTCATCTTCCAAGAAATTCCCAGTATTCAGGCCTGTGTGTACAGAAATGCAGAAACTGATTAAAATCAGGGACAGATGTCTGAAAGCTGAAAATAAAATAGAAACCCAAGTTAAAAGCTCTATATCAAAGTGAAATACCCTTTTCAGAAATCAGATTTGTTCTTTGTCAAAGTCACAGATCTCTTATTCTGCCATTGCTGTTGGAAGAGGTAATATTTACAAGGAAATTAAAATAATATTAAAGCTATTTGTTAAGATAGGCTGTGCCATTGCTCTAACTGAAATTATAAGCAAAATGTATTTATTGACTTAGAAACAGGCATAGTCTGAAGCCCTATATATCAATGTGTCAGAGTTTGTCCATGATGTGTATATGCATCGCTGCTTTCTGCTAGGATGTCAGACCTTTAAAGCCTATGTAGTGATGTTGACCTCTATTACAAATGCAACATACAGAAGATAAATCTTAACATTCATTTAGCATCAAGGTTGTACATGGTAGATAATACTCCTCAGGTCTTTGCAGAGACACTTTCCGTTCTTTCTGAGTTTGCTCATTTACTTTGAAAATAGAAGGATTAAGTAAATAGTGGGTAAATTCTGTGGCAGTGCACTGATTTAGTGTACTTCATAAAGAATTAACAACCAAAAACATTCAAGCCAACAACTGAGATTATGCTTTAGATAAAGTAAAATTATTCAGTTGGTTCTAAATGTTGATGTCAAGGAAAGAACAGGATAATATCTGACGTCATTGTTTACATCTGTTAATTTTGAGATAAATGTGAGTAAAATAGACATGAAAAAATAACAGCAATTAAAACTTCTTTTTTACAATGTTAAAAACATGAATTACATACCAGAGCTGTGTAATATAAGCTTGTTGTTTTATCTCAACAACATTTTCAAGGGGAGAGCAGTAGAGTTTAATACTAAGAAAGTAAGCACTTCAACCTTTTATTTAACCATTTATATTTTCAACAAATTAAATGACTCTGCATGTCTAACAATCCATAGCAGTTCTTTAACAACCATAGCAAGTATCAGAAAAAAAATGCAAGAGAACTGCAATTTCCTCTGTCCTCCTTGAAAAGAAGGGACCAGTCAGGGGATACAGATTCATGGTTAAAGAAAATCAAAGTTTTTTGTTAGATTTTGTGAGAAGATTTGCTATCTTTGTATTTACTTAGGCCGTCTTTGGAAAGAATGTTTTAACTAGACTCATACCTCAATGTTGTTTTTTTTTTTAATACCTTCTTTAGTGCCTGTAATATTGACCATCTATTTGGTAGGAAAGTTTTTGCTATTGTTTTGCATGAAGCAGAAAATTAGTATGTGTGAAAAAGGAAGAGAAAGGAAGAAGGAGAGATTGAGTGTGTAGGTGCATGCTTATTTCATTGGGAAATTATAATTTGGAGACTTCAGTCCTTCAAAACATTGAGTTTAAATGGCAGTGAACTGCATATGTCTGAAACTATGGGATAAGAAACTTAATTCCCAGCCACTATTTCAGTAAAAGTCTTTATTTACAGAGTACTTTAAAAATTTGTGAGAGATGTTTTGATACGTGTTCATGCAACAAGCTTTTTAAAGGTTGGTAACAGTAAGGCTTAAGAAAAATTCTCTTAATGCATATTCAAAATATATTTAGAGGGAAACTGTTGACCGCTCAGTGACCAAAGCCAAGTCATGTTGCTTTTATGTCACTGTATTGTCCACATGCCAGGTGCTCTCACCAATGAGTGCTTTTGTTGGTTTTTACAAATGCGTAACTACAGCCTGTGACTTGTAGGCTGTGCCTTTTTCTGTAACACATTCAACCTACTAATTAGTAGTGGGATTTTTGTTTTTCTAGCCAATATTAGTTTAGCTGGGGCTTTTTTCTAACTTTAGTTACCCACCAGTGGCATTATAGATATTGTTTGATATAGATACAGTTGAAAAGCTGTATGTGGTTTTGATTTAACACGAAAGCTTTCATAAGTTATAGGAAATCCTCACCCTGTAAAAAAAAATATGAGAAGTTGTTCACTGACAGCTATGTTAACCTGTCCAATTATTTGCAAAGCCAAACATTTAAAAAAAAGTAAGAAAGTGACAGTTGGAATGTGTTGCCAATACAAAACATTTTTATACCTGTCTGTATAACTGCTGTGTTGTCACAATGTCTGCATTATCATCCTGACTGAAGTTTATTTGCAGACTTTACACTCTAATGGAGAAAAGCCATGAAAGAGAAACATTTAAAGATTTATTTTAATTCCACTTTGTGTCAAAGGCAAATCTGCGCCTTTTTTTTTATTTTTTTTTTATTTGGCACTGCTATAAGATCCTATCAAAATGTTTCTGCCATTTTTTTAAAGACATCCTCACTATAGATGACCAAGAGATTAAATTAACTTTTGTAGAATTACTGCGGTCTCACTTAGATCCTGAAAATATAGAGATTAAAAAATTTACTCTTGGGAAAAGAAGCCCAAATATCAGATCTAAAGTTGGGTTACAATAAACTACAGCTCTTTATAGCATGTACTATTAAAATGTTTATTTTTATGAGGTGGGTGTGTAAAATTGTTTCTTTGCATTGAAATGCCTACAACTGATGTGGCAGATAAGTACATTCCTGTCACTTAGCAACCTTCACTCGTTCAGAAAAAAAAAAAAGGAAATATCTGAAATGCTATTATTGAAAGTGTCTGGAATTTAACAAATTACCAAATCATTCAGAAGTGAGTCATTACCTGAGCTACAGTGATGTAATATACTGGATTTGATTGCAAGAACAGAAATTGCTAACTTGCATATATGGATAATTTAGGAAGGTCAGTTATTTTAAAAAATTAGGAAAGAAATCAGAACATGAACGGCAAACAAACTTGAAATAAGTCCAAAAATGGCAAATTGCTTTCATTACAGCAAATAGATAGAGAATAAGAGAGATATGAAATCACAGCTATGAGCAAATTTCTGTCATGAAAATTACATAAATTATTAATAAGCTCAGTTGTGAGTTAGGTTTAGTTTAATTTTGTACAATCAAGTGAAAGACACATTGAATCCAGTACCTGTTTGAAAATGTCCAGAAAAATCTGCTTTTGATACTTGATAAGTAATACGTGCAATTCTTTTACAATAGATTTAAAGAGAGGATATAACAAAGTACTTTTTTGGAAATTTATTATAGTTTGTCTTTTTTTTTCCTCAAATTTCCTTCAGCTTCTCTTCAGTGACATACCATGATTTGTTAGCTTGCACATCATATATGTGCTAAGTCACAAAGACCTAATTTTGTTTGTCACTCCTGTATTTTTTTTCTGTCCTGTATCTGTTAGTTTCCCTGCACTGCATTCTGTAGGAGGAAGAAATCAAAGTATCCTATACTTGTCTGTATATACAATCAGCATCTACCCATTAGAAAGAAAAAAGCATCATTGCAGGTCTGGCAGCTGCATGATCCTGTCTTTCAGGGAGTGTGCTCTGAAGCCACCTATGGATTTGCTATGCAAATCCTTATTTCCTTTGACATTTTAGCACAAACGCCGGAGAGGTAAGGGCATATGATGCTAACTATGTGTCTTCTTGCCTTTCTCTGGAAAGACAACTCTCACCACTTCACAAACCTTACTGTAGGAGAAGAAAGAGATGGTATTTTCTGGAGGCAGAGTACAGGGTTATGTTCCAAGAGCTGACTTCTGTTGATAACAAAGCCAATATGTTTTCCGAGCAGCTCTTTGACAATGGTTTCAATGTCTCTTTTTACCTTAGTTTCTGCTGAAACCGTGAATTGTTAATGTGTTTGTTTGTTTGTTTGTTTGTTTTTTCTGCAAAGATCTAGAGCTTTTTTGATTAAATGTTCTGTTTGAAGGTGAGGTAAGGCACAAACATTTAAAAAAATGTATTTTTAAGAACTCATCTCAGTGATAGGGCAGGGAGTATGGATGTGCTCAGTGTATGCTGGTACTTGAATAGTTGAATTCACCATGCAGCAATATTGTTGATGAATGAATAGTAGGAAATTTTCCCGGGAAAAGAAATCTTGACAAACCAAGCAAAGCTGCAGAGTTAAAAGCTAGAATTTTTATCTAGAGATGATGGTAACACTTACAGAGAATGTGATTCCTTTACATTCTCTCATTTGCCAATTCAGCTACTTGTTCTTTCGAGCAGGATGAAATTATGTTTCTGGTATCATTATCCTATCTTTCAGAAAGCAGCTTACTTTCTGTAATCAAGAAATCCCTCAAATGAATCATCGCCTCCCTAATTTCTGAATTAGAAACTATTGGTTTACTCTAAACCATAGTGTACAAACTGCAACCTGTGAACCTGATGGACTTATTCTGAGTAGCAGATAAGCTGTCTCTTAAATGATACTGCTGAGTAGCAGACAAGGGTTGAAATTTCCAGTGTTTTTTCTGGTCAGCTGAAATGCTCAGTTCATCATCAAACATTATCTGTTTCCGTCATCTAAAATAGGATTTTAGATGTGAGGTAGGAAAGGAAGGGTACTAGAATATAGAAGGGATAACAGTAAATAAATATGAGCAATTTACTAGAGATCTTGCTGGTAACATAATTTTTAGTTTGGGATTCTTGACTTTGGGTGCAGTTTTTGGGGGGACAGTGGAAGGCAGGACAAGAGGTAGTGAGATGTCAGTAAATGTTGAATTATGAGAGAGCTATTTTTCTCATAAGGCAGTGGACATTATTGATTCTAAAGGTGTCACTATCATGTGCATGCTGTAAAATTTTGTCCATGCTGAAACATGATTTCAGATAAAATATTTGGCTTTCACAGAGCACTAAGCTCATGAAGTCCAAAACTGGGAAATACAAAGTCCTGCACCTGCAGAGTTATAACTTCATGCATCACTATGAATTGAGGCCAACAACCTGTACAGTAGCTTTGCAGAAAGGGACCTGAAAATCCTTGTGGTCATCAAGGTGACCATAAGCCAGTAATATGCTCTTGCAGCTAAAAAATGCCAGCAGCCTCCTGGGCTGCATTAGGCAGAATGTTGCCAGCAGTTTGAGGGAAGTGAGCCTTCCCGTCTAGTTAGCATTGGTGAGACATGTCTGGAGTGTTTTGTCCCACGCTGGACTTCCTCAAGAGGTAGTACAGGAGAGCAGAGGAGAGCACAGGAGGGGTATGTCCATCTCTGGTGCAGCAAAGGGCTGAGAGGGTGATTAAGGAATGGGAGCATCTGTTGTACAAAGGCAGGCTGAGAGAGCTGGGATTGTTTATCATCAATAAGAGAAGGGTGTGTGTGTGGGGGGGTATGTGTGCATGTTTTGTATATGTCTTATCAATGGGTCCTGATGTGGCAAGACAGGTTCTTCTCATACAAAGAAAGGAAAAGACACAATAGGTACAAATTAAAATAGAGGAAATTCCACTTAAGCATAAGAAAAAATATTTTACTTTAAAGGTGATCATACACTGGAACGGGTTGTGCAGCAGCACTGTGCAACCATCATCCTTGGGAATACACAAAACCTGTCTGGACAAGGTCCTGAGCAATCTGGGATAACTGAGCCTGTTTTGAGCAGGGAGGTAGGACTGGACAAATTCCAGAGGTCTTTACGATCTTCAGCCGTTCTTTAAAAAGTAATTGAAGAGTGCTAAATAAATATAAATGAATAAATAAATAAATAAATACTTTGTTACATGGTCTTGCCCCTTTTCAAGGTATTTGACTCTTATCTAAGACACTGAATAACATTTGTGCTTTCAGACAGCATGATGAGGGCTGGGTACTCAGCACAGGATCTGACCATAACTCAGCAAATGGTGTATGCAGGTTAAAAAATAACTAGTAGATATCCACTTTAATATGTTGAGGGCAAGGGAAACTCCTGTCCTCTTATTAGGACTCTATATGATTTTCTATCCACCTGGATCTTATCACAGAACCTACTCCTGAGGGCTCTTACCTATAATCCTTCCTTCTAACCAAGTATTATGTTTAGAGGAGAATGAAGTGGTGGGAATAGGACAGGTCCCACTCCATGTCCTCAAGGCCTGCTAGTCATTACAACATTCGTTCAGGATGTGTGGAAGCTCAGTTCTGTTCTCTTCTCTGCTGTGGGCAAATCTGCAGCAATCAATGGTTCTATAATGGTACACTTACAATCCCCTTGTTGAAAAAATGTTGCTGTACATGTAATAAATCAAGATTTACAGGGCAGAAGGAGAAAGTATGAAAGTGAAACTATAGCTAACTATTTATTATGGGTACTCACCTTGAGAGGAGCCCAATCATTTCATGCCAGATCCCAGGACAGTTCATATTAACAATGATTGTATAATGTGCTTAATTATGAAAAAGGCCATTGAAGAAGACTCACATTAAAAATCTTTCTTTACTAGGTCTTAGCTTCCATGCTTTGTCTGCGAATTGAATAATAGCTCATGTAAATGTGTAACTTCCATGGCAAATTTGATATCACATAGCAAATAATGAGATAACCCATGGCATTGACTTTCTGACATTGAATCAATTTCCAACCAACACAGCTATTTTTCTGAATAGTTACATCTAGGACAAACAAGCAAAAAATTAGTACATTAGTATTCACAACAATATTTTCTGAAAAGATCAAACAAATGTTACAATTAATATACTGGTATTCACTCCTCTGAATACTCTCTTCCTTTAGACTCACATTCTTCTTCATCTTACCCAGACTAAGTTTGTTTCTCTGTTATTATAGAAACAATTAGGAAATCAAGGTTACTGGAAATAATAATTTTCTTAGAAAAATATTTTTAAGTTGTCTAACACTTGTTTGCCTTCTCCTCTGCACCTTCATTTTTTACCCTTTAAAATCTACAAATTGAAAAATGAGAAGTCGGATGCTTCTTCACTGTATTTTGGATTAGATCAATCCAAACTAAGCAGTATTATGTAGTGTTTGTGCCTAGCGCTTCTCCATATAAACTACACTTGCTGTTTACACAGAACCCATACCTAGCACTGGAATGTCTATGGGAAGCAGAGGCACAGACATGCTTTGCTCTGCCACATCTGTGGCACTGCACCACTGGTGCCAGCTCTAATGGGGACTACCCCAGCTCTGCCTCACCTTGGGGGGCAGGACTTGATGCAACTGAGGGGTGGAGACCTGCCATGTTGGCAGAAAGGGATGTCAGAGTCAACTGCCTGTGGATCCTGTGCAAGTTCTGGTGGCATATGGCTGGCTGAATACAGGAAGCTGTAGAAGATTACCCTTCGAGGATCTTGCCCAGAGGGCAAGATAACAGCGTTATCTTTCTTCATTATAGAAAGGTATCTTATACTAGATGTGGAAGATGCAGTAGTGTAAGTAGGAAGACAGAGTGGCTCAACTATGCATGTTAACTTGACATTTCATAGAATCATACAATAATTTGGGCTGGAAGGGACATTTAAAGGTCATTTGGTCCAAGCCTTCAACAATGAGCTGGGACATCTTCAATAAGATCAGGTTGCTCAAAGCCCGATTCAACCTGACCTTGAATACTTCCAGGGTTGGGTCATGTGCCACTCTGGGAAATCTGTTCCAGTATTTCACCACCCTCATTGTAAAAAAATTTCATCCTTAAATCTAGTCTAAATCTACTCTCCTTTAGTTTAAAACCATTAGCCCTTGCACTATTACAACAGGCCCTCATAAAAAGTTTGACCCTGTATTTCTTATAAGTCCTCTTTGAGTACTGAAAGGTCACATTAAGGTCTTCCCACAGCCTTCTCTTCTTCAGACTGACAATCCAAAACCCCTTAGTCAGTCCTCATGGTAGAGGTGCTCCAGCATTCTGATCATTTTTGTGGCCCTGCTCTGAACTCTCCATCTGGTCCCTGACTTTCCTCTGCTGAAGACCCCAGGGCTGGATGCAGTACTCATTTCATTCACAAGACTTTAATAAGTGATAATTCTCCAAGTGTTCAGCCATTAAAACTGGTTCACTGGCACCCCAATAGGCCTCTATACCTGGGGCATCTTGGTTCTGTCTCCTGTTGGGCACACTAATGAATGGCTGTGAGTATTGATTTTGTGTGTCTCTTTGAGACATTGGTTTTCTACCCCCCTATGGAGCTTCATTTCCTCCATCATGACAATATCCTTTAACATTATCTCCAGCTGAATAAAACTGCTTTGTGTCTGGAATAGGGTGAGACACACAGTCTGTTAATACAATCTTAGATACTGGACTAAAAAAAGGTGCACAAATTTTAAGAAATAATTTAGCTTAAAATGAGGACACAACATACTTGTTTACAAGACCACTAATGAACATTTTAATTCACTTTTATTCTTGCACTGAGGTCAGCAGAACAATAAAAATGGAATGCAAACACATTTCTGTGTCATCATGAATTAAGGCAATCAGTAGAATTCCTTGACAAGTTGCCAGCCCTCATCATTAGGGGCTTCTCTGATGCTCATTCCACAGTGAATTTCTAAATCTCATCAGCTGTGTGAACCATCTTTGTCAGGCAGGAAGGACCTTCACAATGTTTATTATCTGGACATGAAACTAACGTGACACTTAAGTCTGATGTGAATGTCTCTATGTCCATAGGCTCTCTTTCAAACATGCTAAATGTTGACATCTGGTATGACAGAAAGTTTCAGTTATCTGTGTTGCTTAAAACTGTACAGAACTGTTCCCTACTTCACCCCCAAATCACCTATACTATAGCCAAAAATGCCTTCTCACACACAAAAATCTCTGTGCTTTATGTCAGATCTACACAATATTTTAAGGAAGTCATAAGAAGAATTGGCTTCTAGAAAAGATTGAGTAAAAATCTTACATATTTTAAAATACTATTCTGAGAAGTTTTGAGGATGAGAACTGTGCAGATTTTGACTGATCTGCACGTTCTTCAAACTTTAGTAGTGATAAAAATTGAAGAGAAAGGATTTTTTTTTTTTTAATAGGACATTCCAATTCTGTCTTCATAGGTGATTTCTTCTGCCTTATGATTAACTGTGGTGCTGGATGAAACTTTTCTATACAGTATTCTTTTCTTTTTTTCTTGTCAGTTTTACTTCCAGTATAATTTTAAGAGATAGCTTTTGAATCATTAGATTTTCCACCTAATTGCAAAGCCATTACAGGCTCAATATGGCAAGAGCTGAGCCTGTCAATGCATCCATTTCTTTTAGTTTAATTGTAGCCCATCCACCTTAGCTTCTTTCTGAGTTTTAAACTTGGATAACATTCTTTATGAGATTTCTCATAAACTGAAATGTCATTCTCGGAAACTATGATACTTTCCAAATGCTGCAGAATCATGCACATTTTTCTAAGGTGATTCTGATGCCAAATGAGAAGCAAAATAGTAGGTATAATATTTTTATGGCTTGGACAGGGGCACTCTGTGCTGGGTTAAGAACTGGCTGGAGGGCCGGGCCCAGAGAGTGCTGGTGAACGGAGCTGCATCCAGCTGGCGGCCGGTCACCAGTGGTGTTCCCCAGGGATCAGTGCTGGGCTCAGTTCTCTTTAGTATCTTTACTGATGATTTAGATGAGGGGATTGAGTACACCATTAATAAATTTGCAGATGACACCAAGCTGAGAGGGAGTGTCAACTGGACAGACTGGACAGTTGGGCTGATTCCAATGGGATGAAGTTCAACAAGGCCAAATGCAGGGTTCTGCACTTTGGCCACAACAACCCCCTGCAGCGCTACAGGCTGGGCACAGAGTGGCTGGGGAGCAGCCAGGCAGAAAGGGACCTGGGAGTTTGGATTGATAGAAAACTGAGCACGAGCCAGCAGTGTGCCCAGGTGGCCAAGAAGGCCAATGGCACCCTGGCCTGGATCAAGAACAGTGTGGCCAGCAGGAGCAGGGAAGTGATCCTTCCTCTGTACTCAGCGCTGGTGAGGCCACACCTTGAGTACTGTGTATAGTTCTGGTCCCTTCACTTCAAGGAGGATATTAAGGTGCTGGAGCAGGTCCAAAGAACAACCAGGCTGGGAACTTGAACACAAGTCCTATGAGGAGAGGCTGAGGGAACTGGGGTTGTTTAGCCTGGAGAAGAGGAGGCTCAGGGGAGACCTCATTGCTCTCTACAACTACCTGAAAGGAGGCTGTAGATGGGGGTTGGTCTCTTTTCCCAGGCAACTGTCAGTAAGACAAGAGGGCATGGTCTCAAGCTCTGCCAGGGGAGGTTTAGGCTGGATATTAGGAAGAAATTCTTTGCAGAGAGGGTAAGCAGGCTCTGGGATGGGCTGCCCAGGGAAGTGGTGGATTCATCGTCCCTGGAGGTTTTTAAGACGAGACTAGACCACGGCACTCAGTGCCATGGTGTTAGTGCATCAAGGGTTGGACTTGATAATCTCAGAGGTCCTTTCCAACCTGGCTGATTCTATGATTCTGTGTACCTTAGTTCTTCCCCTACATGGAGGTAAAAGAGATTAGAAAGTGACAACTGTGGTAACTAAAAATTCTTGTTGTTTTCAGGTCAGTCTACTTGTCAGAGTGCAAGAGATGCTGTTTGGATGTATTTAGTTAGTAAGTCTCATATGGTATATTTGAAATTCTGCTTAGAATTTCAAGTCACAGCTTTGTGTTGATTCATAACAACTAATTATCCTTGATTTAAGTGACATTATCTCTATAGGTGCAGGTAGAAAGCTGGAGCATTTCTTTTGATAAGTTTTCACAAAGAAAAGCCCTGTAATTTAAATACTAAAAAAATATTTCCATGTGTCATTTGAGTAGACAGTTTTATGCACATTTTATATAGCAATAAAATTCTCTGCTTACAATACTATGCTAGTTCTTTCTTGGGTAAGTTCTAGTTTCTAATACTCCATTTCACAGTAATATAAAATAATTTATATTAGTCAAGGAATTAACCAAATAGTTGAGGACTTAGGTTCTAAATAATCAAAAGTGTTAACATTGCTGATAGCCACTGTTAGATCAGTGGACTAAGAACACAAACAACACGTAAAATCATTTCTTCTCTATTAATTTGAGGCATTCAAAATTGTGGGAGACGATTAGAAATGTCAAGTGGGCATTGTACATATTAAAATATTGGAAGATACTTATTTGATTTGAACATAACATTTATGAAGTACCTTGGTTGTAGGAAATGAGTTACTAAAAATCATCTATTTAGAATGAAAATAACTTTAAGAACATACTAAGTGGAGGCCAAATTATTTATAGTTTTTAAAGATAAAATAAGCTATTATATGATAATAAAGAGTGCTACTGAACATGCTTATTTTGGTAAAGGGAATGTTTATTTATAAGATTTTAAAAAGTAAATTATGAGTTACCTTTTAAACTGGACTAGACATTATGTAGAATGAGCAAAATGCTATTATTCACGTACCAAAATAACTAGACCTTGATCATCAGCTTTTTAATGCATTATCTTTGAATAGGGATTGTCTAGCAGTAATTGATGTCTGTACATTCTGAAGCCTGGGTTACTGAAATAAGGAAAAAGGTTATTTATTGTAAAACTATAGCCTTGTTAATTACTGCTTAGCAACAATCCATCCCAGGATCACTCAATTGCTGTAGGCAGATCCATGTTTAGCCTACTCCCAATTTTCACTAAGGTTTTAGAGTTCTGCATCTGCATATGACCTGAATTGCCTTACTTTGGTCAAGCACCTCTATTCTGCCTGTGACCTGGATCTGTGACTCAGTCACGTCAGGGTTCAGATCTGCTGAGTATTCTCACAGCATATCAAATGCACATTATCAGAAGAGCTATTACAAAGTGAAATCATGTTCGTTTTCTTTCTAAAACCTGTTATGATATAGAAGGGTAAGTTGTTAGCTCTCACCCTTGGATGTTAAACAAATAATTATGGCCATTCACTCACGAAGCTTGAGATAACTTATATTCTAAACCTTTTCCCAGAAGAGCGTCTTTAAATTCACCTTTCCTGCTCCTCTAGAAAACATTTTAAAGTAAAGAGCAACTCTGTGAGAGGCTTTTCTTTCTCTTTCTTTCTTTCTTTCTTTCTTTCTTTCTTTCTTTCTTTCTTTCTTTCTTTCTTTCTTTCTTTCTTTCTTTCTTTCTTTCTTTCTTTCTTTCTTTCTTTCTTTCT
>NW_020955605.1:30195-49770 GCF_003031625.1 Empidonax traillii | reverse complement strand
TCCCTTCCCTTCCCTTCCCTTCCCTCCTCCCTTTCCTTCCCTCCCTCCCTCCTTCATTCCTCAGTATAACCCAGTGTCACATGGCAGACAGAAACTACGAGTATTTCTGAGGAACTGGTATGAGTGGGCTTCTCATTAGGACAGAAGCAAGGTTCACGCACCTTCAGGTTCAGAACTTAGAACATCAGGAAGTTAATTTTCAGATCAAGAGAGCATTAAAGGAATTGAGAATACATTGTTGGCTCCAGTCAAAAGAGGTGTTTATTCCCTAGGTGGAACTGGAACACATTCCAAAAGAAAGTGATGCTTGCTTTTGAAAAGGTTGCTTTGATTTTCTGTGGAGTCACATAAATCCATCTCTGTAGGGATTTCACTTTTCTGTAGGTTTTGCTGTTCTAATATGATGCTCACTTCATGCTTCTGACTCAAATGCTGGAAAGTGAGTGTTTGACTTTGACTTTTTCTATGATACCAAGGGTGGCAGGAAATGGCCTACTGCAATTAAACAATCAATTGAATGGGTAGCTGCGGGATGTTGGCATACCACAGCTTGTGGCAATGCTGACAAAGAAACAACACACACAGTGGCTGTCTTAGAAAATGTACAAATGAGAAAGAAATGACCCAGAAGAGAATACAACATTTAATTTGTAAGTAGGATATTACAGCATGGGTTGTATTGTGTGACATTTATTCTCTTGTACAACATAATTTGAAGCACTGCAAAAACCTGCCCTGATATTCTTATTCTGAGCTGTTCCATTCTAGATATTGACTCTTTTTCAGGCTAAAGGTCCAATAAGGTATGTTCTGCATGGTGTTCCCATGTATATGCACTTGCTAATGAACACACAGGCATAAAGACTGACTGGCTTTGTGCCAGAGCCCAAGCAAAATAATAGCTCATGTACTAGCTGTCAAACAGCACACCTTAGGAATATGCAAAGTGATGATCTGCCTTTGGCTTCTGGCTCCTCCCTTGTCATGCTAAAAAGCTTTTACAGGTGTTCAAACTCTTCCTTGAAGAAGGAGGACCTAGATGACTATAATTGCTAACACATAGGAGAAATGAGACATGTAACAGCAATGATCTATGACATAGTTTTACATATTACTTTTTGATTATATTTTATTTGCTTAAACCCAGTACTGAAGTTGCTATGAAAATGTTTAAGAGCCTTCATTTTGTAATTAATAGTCAGATTACAAGGAAATAGGCAAGAAAGAAAGGAAATGGAAATTAAATGATCACATAATTGAATGGATGTGGTATTGTGGTTTAACCCCAGCTGGCAGCTAAGCCCCATGCAGCCACTCACTTCCCCACAGTGGGATGAAGGAGAGAATCCAAAGACCAAGAGTGAAAAGACTCTTGGGTTTAATAAGTAAAACAAAAGATGTACACAAGCAAAGGAAAACAAGGCATACCTTCACTTCTCCCCATGGACAGTCAGCTGTTCAGCCATCTTCAGGAAAGCAGAGTTTCATCACACACAGTGGTCACTGTGGAAGACAAATACCATCACTCCGAACATCCTCCCCCTTCCTTATTCTTCCCCCAGATTTCTGAGCATGATGCCATATGGTCTGAAATATCCCTTGCATCAGTTGGGGTCATCTGTCCTGTCTGTGTCCCCTCCTAACTCCTTGTGCACATTTATCTTCCTTGCTGATGGGGTAGTGTGAGGAGCAGAAAAGGTTCTTATCTCTGTGTAAGCAGTGCTCAGCAATAACAAATATATCACTGTATTATCAACACTCTTTTCAGGACAAATCAAAAACACAGCACCATACTATCTCCTCTAAGGAAAAAAATCATACACAACTATTCCAGCTCACCCTCTATTCCAGACCAAACCAGCAGACTGGGTTAACTTGGGAAGGTCAAATATGTTATAAAGAGAGGGAAGAAATGGAAAGCAGGAGTACAGCTATTTGCATAATGAAAAATTTGTTTAAACACCATTATGTGTTGTTTCCCTGAAAGGGATATAATCCCAGGTGAAATGTTGCTTCCATCAGCAGCAAGATCTCTGAGAAAAATATCAGATTATGGTTTAAATCCAATTAATATAATGTATCTATATTATCACTTAGAATAGTTAAGTAGTTGCAGCTCCATAGCAAAGAAAATCACCAGGATACATGTATATTCTCAGACACTGTAGACTGAGCAGTTCAGTGGAAGGCTTTATTTTTCCTTTCTTTTCGTTTACTGAATGTGGGTTTATATTCTCAGACCTAAGTACAAATAAATTCCTGAGAATGAAACGAGACAATCAAGAGAGGTGACTGAGAGCATGTTTGTTGAAGAACTCTCAAATGTTCTTCAGGAGAACATGATGCACTCTATTGATATTTTAAGGACTAGTGAAGGCAAAGTCAGTTTTGTAAGAGTCCCTCTAGCAGAAGGCAATTTCCTTTCTTGGCACTCCAAAGTCTTTTATCCCATTGAGATTCATGCCCAAGAAACTGTCATTTACTCAATTTTTTTACCTTACTTTTTTTCTGGTCACTGTGTGGCAACTTCAGCTGCTTTGGCACAAATCAGAGCAGCTACATTAGAAGCAGAAGTTTGTTATATAGTAAACAGAGAGCACTAAACATTGCTCAGGTCCAGCTCAGAGTGCTTAAAATTAATTAAAATGGTATTCAACCAGTCACTCTAATCAATGGAGACTAGTGCAGAGGTTCTATCATGCTTTTAACACCGATGAATTCAGCTGGGAACTAAATATTCTTTCTATTGATTGCAAAGGTGGCCAATGTGTGACTAGAGCAGACATTGTAGACATTTAAACTTAGATGAGGTGGACTTCTAAGTGTATCTCTTTCCTCAGCTCATGGTCAATACATTAGCTACAGACTTTGCAGCCAGGGACCTCACATTAATACACCCAGGCCAGACTACATGGATCAGTGTAGGTGACAGCTTTGATCTGTCTGCAGCCGTTCCTCTGCTAATGAGTTTTAATTTCTTGTTTTGCAAAGGCTTTGATTGCTTTCAGATCCCACAACACATATCCATTCTGGTTGTCATTTGGCATAGAAGCATAGTGAGAGTTGGAAAATCCCAGTCCAAGAAGAGCAGAAATAACAATTGCACTGGGGAAGTGGTATTTGTGAGGACATGATAACCCTGTTCTGCAGATTTGTTTGAGAATTTCAGTGTTTCTAGTCTCTAAATTCCCAGAGACTTACTCTTTCTCTTTCTCTGGTGCAGTTTGAAGAATTCAGGTTTGGTCCATGCCAGTAGCTAAAAAATCACTTGGATTTTAGATATAATTCAAGCATTTTAATAAACTTAAGTTTGTTGGTAGTACAAATAGGGGTTAAGATTCATATATCAGCAGAATCTATCAGAAATTATTGTCCTCAAAAACTCAAAAACTAGTTCTTGTCTCTTCTGGGAAGCATATGAAGGCAAAAACCCATATGTAGTTCCTAGTGAAGTATCAACATTAGCTGCTAGTCCTAATTGGAACTGCTAACCATGGAAAGAAAATTAAAAAGCTTCTATTATGTTGTCCTGTTTTCCCAAGGTCATTTAAAAAATAGTTCCACAAACATTTTATCACACTGTTTCCACTGGAAAACTGTTTCAGAGTCTTATCTGAATTAACTTTGCCATCTCAATATATTAACAGAAAATCTCTAGTTTGGAATATAAAAGAAATCATTTAATTGAGAAAGGCACATACCAACTAGAATTATTCTTGAAATGGAGTAACTTTGACTTGCTAGAAGTCCATTCAAGTCATTACAGGCATCTTAATGTTCTAGTGTGAATTTTGCAAGGCTGTCATCCAGTTTCCTTACAAAGTCAATGTTGACTGAAGTGCCACTTAAGAAGGTTTATCTTTTTACAAACACGCTTATCATGCTTCTACCTACTCTGCTGGAGTGTACAAGAGTCTGAGTGGTTGTGACATAGAGGCCAACAGGACACAAGGTTTGAGTTAAATGCAGTGGAGCCTAGATGGCACAAACGCACTCCAGTTTGTAGAAAATGAGACGTTGAATCTGACCTGCCTTGCAAAGCAACTTGAATTGTAAGTGCTGTTAGCTCTTATGTAGTACTTAGACCTCCTAAGATTAGACAGTAACATACCTTCATTAAGGTCTGTTTTGAGGTGGCAAACCAATATACACAGTTCCTCCTTCATTCACTGACTTTGTTCTCTTATTCTAAGAAATGAAAATAATTGGGGTTGAGCACACTGTTATAGATGAGTCGTTTGAAATCACTGCTTTAGAACTTTTCTTCTGTGGATAAAGGAGGAACGCAAACCCTCCCAAGTTTAGTGGTGGCACAAGCCTTGGGGCAGGGTGCCATGAGCCATGGCAGCTGCCTGAGGCTAGATACCAGGAGACGAACGGGGATCTCTCTCAGTCTCAACAGCCAGGCCTTTTTCCACAGCCCTCGGACAGGCAGCAGCACAGAGCAGGGCAGGAAGGCGTCTGGGGCATCCACAGATATCATCAGACATCTCTGCTGGAACAGGGACAGCAGCCTGTGGGTTGGCCCTGCTGTGGTGGGGCTGGAGAGCCATACTCCTACATAACCACTGGGACAGACTGAGCTGGGCTGAAATAGGAGGCTGGGCCATGGGGTACGGGTGGGAGAGGCCCCAGGGATGCTGGGTAGGGCTGTTGAGGGCCATTATTGCCCTTAGTGCCCTGACATTTAATGACCTGTGTGTAAAACATAAAAGGTCAGTTTGTCTTTGTCAGAAAGAATGGTTACACTCATTTTGATCTTCTAGGCTGATGACCTTTCTGTTCACATTGTTTCCAGAAAGATAAAAGAATCTGACATGGAAAAATAAAGAAACATTAATGTGAAGAGCCATTTTTTTGACATTTCCTACCTACACTAGGGGAAAAAGAAAGAATGAAAATACACATTGTCATAAATTTTTTTTTTAAATAAACAAGCTAATTTCAAAATAAAACACTATAGATTCTAGTAACTTTAAACGTCAGAATATTGCACTCACTTATCACTTGGTGTCCAGGAATCAAATAACTCTTGCTTTTATTTAACATGGAGATCTGTTGCTCATGGATTGCATTGCAGATTGCTTAAAGCAACGAAGTGTGTTACGCACTGCATTATCTGTTTCTTACTTTTTCTTTCAGAAGTTCAGTGCCATAAAAAAACGCCGTTTTCTTATCAGGAATGGCATATCAAAGTGTCAAGAGCGATCTATATATACATGGCATGACTGCTATTAGAGCATGTCTTTAAAATCTCAGTAATAAAAGCCATCTCTTAACTTATTCATTGCATTAGTTGTTCACAAATATAATAAGTATTTTTTGTTTATTGATTTACAAGAATTTTTCCTTTATGATTTAATTTCACAGCTCCATGAATGACATAAAAAATCAAACATTTAAAGCACTTAGACAAAATAAGGGATGTCTTATTACCACGAAATGCCAAAGTGTGTGAGAACAGATGAATTTGAATTGTGAGCTGAGCAGTAAAAAAATCTTTCTTAATAAGGAATTACATATCTTTGGAGTTTAATTATAATAAGGGCTGTCACTGTAAGATTAATGATGAGCAGTTTTTCACTTCAAACAATTTCAATTGAGTTAAGATAGTGCCATTACTCTTGGACTGATAAGGTCAAGCAAATGTGGCAAAAGTGGGGAAAAAACGGAAAACCAAACTGTACTGAGAGAGCATTCTATACTATAATATGTTATGTAAAATATTGAAGATGATAAAATACTAAAAATTTGTATATGTTTTGCGTTAACCACGCAACACTGTAGAATCTAGTACCACTTTAGGAACTGCGAATCAGAAATAGTCGGTACCTAGGTGCCTTTCACTCTTTTCTGGAAAAGTAATAAACTTTTCTAGTACATAAATATTACCTTCTTGGTTAGATATCTCATACCAGTGCCTGTGTGTGGGAAGGACATTTGACTGTATGGTAGGGATAAACTCTGAATTGGTGATTATGAGCTTACTTTTTAATGCACAGGTTAGTGTGGCCTTGGGCGTCACTGTAGTTTGTGCCTTTATATCTTGCTATATAAAGGCAGTAGCCCTTTTACCCTTAGGGAAGAGACATGTAAAGAAAAGATTGTTGTTACTTCTCCTCTTATCTCAAAACCTGAGAAGAGGAAGTAGGTCCATCATGTTGATTTTCAATCTCTTTTCTGGATACTACTCATTTAAGCATTATTTTCTTTCTCAAAATTTTTATAATGCTTAATTGAATCAGGAACCATAGTTTTCACATGCTGTACCGTAAACTCTGTTTCGTATCATCAGAGTTCATCCTCTTCTACTCTTTTTACTAATCCCGGTCTTTCCTTTTTATTTTTTTTTCTTGTTTATTTTTAGCTATTATTACAATATCTAAAGAAATAAATATTTCTATTTGTTTTGCGTGCACTTAATGTCAACTTTTGGCCATTTGAAACCCTTGAAGATCTCTGTTATCATTACGAATAGAAACATGAATTCAAAACCTGCAACTTATGATGATAACTTGAAAAACAATAGTGTAAAGATTGTGATACATATGTAGAAATATGTTTTCTCTCTTTATTCATCTGTCTTTCTGAGAAAACCTCTAGGAAGACTGCAGAATCTAGCTTGAGTTTAGCTCTAGCTGTATCAAGAAGCAGGCATAAGTAATGTATTAGAAATTTACCTTGTTAACTCCTTTAATTCATCACATAATCTCACATTGCTTTCAGCCTATGAACTAAAGAAGGTACTCAATCTTCCTGACTGCTGACAGACAAAATTAATTAATAAACACGATTTTAGGTTTTAATTAAATTAATATAATTTGGCATAATCTGCAGGAGAACAATAGGGCTAGTTTTTGAGCTCACTTTGTTAATAATTAGCTTATCTGAGAGCTGATGCTTATTCTGAGCTCTTCTGAATGTGAATCACTTAAAGAGGCATTAAAAACAGAATCATCTTTCAAATTCTCATTACTTGGGAGCAGATGTTTCACACTCTCGTTGAAAATAATGCAAGTTTTTACATGCAAGTGCATATTAGGGAAACACAAACAAACCCTGCTTTCTTCTTACTGTAATCTCCAAGAATAAACCATATATCTCATCAGGCATTATGTAAAATATCATCTATTTCCTTTTAAATAAGAAAAAGAAAGAACAACTAATCCTTGAAGTGATAAAAAACCCAACACTGAATCTCAAAGGATGCTTATATCTAAAGATACTATTGCCTCAAAGTGCTAGGATAGTATAGAGAACATAGCTCAGTTATCCAGCTAATAGTCTAATAATTATATAAAAAATCAATACTTTTTTATACATCATAAGTATCTCCACCAGAATCTTGCAATGTAAGAATCCAGATAGGAATTTTATAATATAAATTGGTGCAGTCAAATTTGTGTTTATTGCTTTTGAAACTGACCTATTATGTCATAACATAAATGGGATTCCTCTATAAAATGCACAGTCTAGATTCAACTGGTGTGCATCAGAGAAGCCCTGAGGCCTAAAAGAGGACTCAGATAGTCTGTTTGCTCAGACTTCAAAGTCTAAACAGCACCTAGTTGGAGGTAGTAATGAGGACTTCGCAGTTGTAACCTGCATAGTCACAGATCATCTGTGCAAAACAGGTGGTATTCCTGACTTCTTCAATAAGGCTGAGATATGCTTACGTTTACATCACATTTGAACCGAGTTGTTTTTTTTTTGTTCATATTCCTACCTTTCTGTAAATGGCCTTAGAACATCATTTTACTTGTATTATTTTAAGGGTGAGAAAAAACAACAAAAAACGAGTATCCTTATACAATTGATAATAAGAACTAATACTAGTGCATGATAGGTGGCCATCAACTGATACAAAGCATTAATCACAGTGTCTAGAAAGAAAATGGAAAGAAAAAAGTGCAACAGTATATTGTTTATAAATCAGAAAGCTTCATTTACTAATTTATATTGAAATATTTTTACTTCATACATTGCATTGCTAATGCATAGAAACCATATATTTTCCTTGCCTGGGGTGGTGTAAAGCTCTGAAGACAATAAATCTGGATATACAGTTAGTACTGCTCTCTCTAGCCCATAAATTTAGTAAAAAGCAGAGTTTCCAAAAATATATATTGCACATATAGAACTCCCTCTAGACAGAAAAGCAATATAGTAAAAATAAGTTCTCCTTTTGCACAGCCCTTTTATGAGAAGGTATATAGCTCCTCTCATTCAATACATTCGAAACTGCACCTTTCACTTTATATCATCTGATGTGATATGACCAATATAAATTCTATCTTTTTGAGATTATAATAAAGGATATTTATTATCATTCTTTTCATAACAGGTTTTGAGGATCAAATAAAAGTAATTCAGAAATTGAATCTCCAATTTGACCATTTATATTGCATAAACTGTAATTTGAAAGTTTACAGACAATTAAGTAAAAGTATGGATCCAAACAAAGTTGTTTTAGAATACCCTGAAAGAAGAATATACCACTTATGTAGCAAATTTTCAATATTTTTTTTTTTTACTTTCCATGTGATATAATTGATTCAAATAGTCCTTTTAATTCAAGTTGTCCAAATACAACCGTCTTGTCCCAAGTCAAACCCATTAAAAAATCCAAACACAAAATACTGAGTAGAATTTTGATGAATTATGCTTTTCTGCTCTGTAAAATAGGATCTGTGTTAGATAGACTACCTTCAGCACTTTTTTTTTCCTCAACTCAGCTCTTCTTTCCTTTTGCTTTTATGGAAATACATTCAGAAGTAGGTAATACTATACCAAACAGTTTTTCACAGCTGTATACCTGCAGTTGTTCATTAAAACCAGTATTGGGGGTCAGCCTGTGGGCTGGCTTTCACATCTCTGGTGCTTCTGTAACTCAAAGCAGCAGAACAGGTTGCCCAGAGACATTGTGCAGTCTTATCTCTGTCGGTGGAGGTTTTCAAGGCCTGACTGGATAAAGCCCTGAGCAACCTAGTTTGATCTCAAAGATACTTTGAGCAGAATGTTGAACTACAGAACCCCTGAAGTCCTTTCTAGCCTGAGTTATCCTACGATACTATGATTTTGAGTTTATATATGTTTATACTATACTATACTTATATGTTATATATATATATACTTATATACATACTATATATATATACATACTATACTATACTATACTTGAGTTTATATATGTTTATACTATGATGTTTAGTTTAAAACTGCTTTTTTTTTAAATTAGTGTAAAAAATTAGTTTAAAAAATAGTGTAAAAAATTGTACACAATGCTAAAATTTACAATGTCAACATTTATTTTATTAAGTAAGTTTGGGTTTGATATAAGCTATATTTCAGATGTCAGAGAATTCAGTATGTCAGAGAAACAATATTTTTTTGTAGAAACCAGACTGTGAATATAGAAAAACACCAAAGCTTTCAATGAGCCACATATTTCTACAGCAAGCTTCTGAAGTCAGTGGAAATAGCTGCCACTGTGTTACTCTTTTTGACTTTATTGCTTGTATGTCCCAGTAAAGAGCTGATTGCCTTAACATAATTCAAATTAGCTAAAGGCAGTGTGCAATCCATTAAGAAGATACCCTGCATTTAACCAACTGGCACCAGTCTAAATAACATAAGTTTCAGCTTTTATTACATGACCCTATCTATTTTATTTCTAATCAGAAAGCACTGGCTTTTCTACTTTACGTTCCCTTTAGCACTGCGATTTCTAAATTGAAAATAACCATAGCACTTCCATTTTTTTCCACCTATCACTTTTCCTTTGAATACATATTATGGGTTCAATTTCAGCTGAATATTTGACACTGTGTGCAAAAGTGAGCTTACACATATTATTATCAACATGGGTGTCCTGCCATTGCATTTGTAGGTATATATTTTCTTTGTTACAGATTTAACTGATCTTCACTGCATTAGTAACTCCATATTTCAAGGAAAATATTCCATGAAACATGACATAAGAAAGATGAGATGCAGGGTCTTTTTTTCCATCTCAGTGAGTACTATAATTCTTGTCCTAGTTTTGACTAGGATGGAGTTCATTTTCTTCTTAGTAGCTGGGACAGTGCTGTGGTTTGGATTTAGTATGAGAATAATGTTGATAATACACTGATGTTTTGGTGACTGCTTAGTAGCGCTGACCCAAAGCAAAGGACTTTTCAGTGTCTCATGCTCTGCTAGAAAGAAGGTGCACAAAAAACTGTGAGGAAGCATGGCCAGGACAGCTGCCCAAACTAACCAGAAGGATATTTCACATTGCATAATGTCGTGTCCAGTATATAAACTGGGGAAGCTGTACAGACAGGGTCAGTGGTATTCAGGGATGGGCTAGTTATCTGTCAGTGAGCAATTTTATTGTGCATCACTTGTTTCTCTTGTGTTCTCTTGCTCTTTCTCCTTATAATTACAATTAATATTATTAAGAGTATTATTAATATATTTTATTAATTATGGTTGTTATTATTGTATTTTGTTTAGATTAATAAATTGTTCTTATCTCGATCTGTGATATTTACCTTTTCTTTCTGATTCTGCCCCCAAGTAGGTGGATTGGTGGGTGAGTGAGTAGCTGTGTGGTACTTACTTGCTGGTTGGGTTTAAACCATGATAGTTCTGTACTGATAATTCAATAATAATCCACTGTTCTCCTACCAAAATTTATCCAGTGCTGATTTTTTACCCTGAATTTTGCTATGATCATGAGTGAACCATCAGGTTTTAGCCCACCCCAAAATCTTTGAAAAACTTGATTGATTGCACTTCTTTTTTTTTTCTCTTTTAGATTTTTTAAAAATTTGAATTATTTACTTTTTATTACTGAAAATGGTTGTTCTTATAGAATGTCTCTTGACAAACAATTTCTAACTCATAATTTCATGGAGACCTAAAAAAAGATCTCTAAGTCTCTAGAAGAACCAAATGAACAATAAATATGTGCTACCTTCTTCAATAGAAGCCTAAAACTGAAAGATAAATAGCCAAGTACTGCACCTGGCCCTATGAGCACAGATGTCCTTCCTTATTTGCTATTTAACTATTAAGAACTGGAAAAACCACAGATGCTAAGAGCACTTTCATGTGTTATCTATTTCCACTTTGAAGCCAGACACTTCTTCTACATAATAAACACACAGATCATAGAGTATATTTCAATACTAATCCTAAAGAAATCATGAACTTAAACTCTTGAGAGAAGGGTCAGACAGACTGAAGACTAGGCTAGATAAAAAAAACCTCTTCTTTTAATTTCCTAACTGTTCCTTGAAGAATAAATCAGAATAAAGTGAAAAGGAAATATCTTTATCACTGATGGAGACTATAGGTAATAGTCTGTATGATTGTTTTAATTTACTTAATATCCTGAAAAAGTAGCCTAATAGAGGAAGGACTGTGCAGGAAACAGGTCTCTGAAACAGCCTGAGGCCCATTCTCACAGAAACTCAAGAGCTGAAGCCTACACTGTGATAATAGACATTACATAAAGTCATTGGGGACATTGGTGGAGGACAGTTTATCTTCTGTCTTCAAATCAGTCTAAGTTCAAGCTCCACTATACTGTCAAGATATTGACAGTTATATTTTTATTGATTTTTGAATGACTGGTTTTTGGGCTACTTTTCTACCAAGGCCTGCCCCTCCCATTAATATAAATCTTTCATTCCTTCAGCCACAACCAAATGTTTTGTAAGAGTTGTCACTTATGTTTCCTGACTTGAGACAGTATGGCAATTAACAAAATGAAGTCAAATTTCATATTACCAGTCAAACTTCAGCCAAGAGGTGTAATAACTGTCCAGGTTCCAAAATCTGAATTTGACTAATTTCCTTCTTATATAATTACATTGTTACACATTGCTCATTTTACTAATTGACTACATAATTTGTCTGACATGTATATACACATTAATCAGTAGTCTCGCTATGCTTTTGTCATGGGCATACCTGCAGTGCTGGGTAACATTCTGACTTGGAAGGATATTTTGCACTGCAACTGTGTGTATGCATTTGTGTTCATATGTCTGTATATAAGGTTTTCATCAAATATTGATAATTCCTTTTGTTTTCACTAATGTGTTGGTGTCAGCATAACCTAACCTTATTTGGCACTCCTCAGGTCAGGAAAACTTCCAGCAACTTCCCTGCATATTGCTATATAACACATCTATGATCAGCTATAGCACAAGATACGTCCCAGAAAAACAAGGAAAGTGAAATAGTAAAGGTCCCTTGCATTTTAGCTTTCTCCAGGTTTTAAACTGAAGCTTTCAGAATTTGAATCAGGCTCTTAAATACCATCTAAGTGCCACTTTTTGTACATCCTTTACTGACTCAAGCCCATAGTAAATTTGGCCAGAGAGTTGGTTAGTAAATTAGAATATTACTAAGTATTTGCAAAAGTATTGTTAAGGTCAAGAAATGAAGCAGAAAAGGAAAAAGAAGACAGAAGATATGATTAAAAGTAAGGAGTTTTGAGAGGCTGAGAGTACGTGGCAAATAGTCCACTGGGAATGAGTGAGCATGGAGACAAAGGGTGAAGAGAAGCAAGACCTGAAAGGGCACACAAAATAGAAGAGGAGATCAGCAACAAGACTGGGGAGACTGTTACCTGTACAGAGTCATGCTTTGTTTATTGCAAAAGCTGAAGTACATGAAGGTTGATGTCATATTTACAGGAGCAGAATGGTTGTTTGGAAACTAGACTCTTGTCTATGTCTCTGCCACTGAATTTCACTGCATTTGATAAATCACTTCAATGGTGCTTCCTAAGGGTGCGTGTTCATAATAGTCAGAACATGTTGCACCTCAGTAGGAGAAATACTGACTACCCATAGATGTAATTAAAGTTGATTTGAGTATGCTGTGAATATATGAAGATCCATTAATGCAAATAATAAGAAAAATGAGGTCATAGGTATTCAAACTAGAGATTTTTTTTTTTGTCTCAGTCCTTCAGTGTCTCAGTTCTCTCTCTCTAAAGTAGTGACAGTACCTATATTTGAAATTGAATTTATTAATGTTTATGAAACAGTAACAGACTCTGTGATAGTGTTGTAGAAACACTTCTGGGGAAATTAAGAATTCCTTTTCCAGATCAAGCTTTCAGTCTTAGGGAGAAAATAAGTGAGAGGGCCAGGGGGAGGAGGGCAGGCAGTAGACATTGAGGTGAGTGCAAAATATTGAACAGATCTGTGAAATACACTGTGATGTTGTGGAGACAGAAGTCCTAGGGAGAGTAGAGGTAAATAGATGATACATCAGACCAGCTCAGCCCAGCTGCCCTGCAAGGCCTAATCAGCTGACCAGGGGGTGGAACCGAGGTTGCTTCCAGGAGATTTAAACTGCTTCAGGGAACATTAGCAGCCTGGAGCATGGTGGTGAACAGGAACGGGCAAAAAGGGGTGTGGCATGGCAGTTTGCATGCCCATGCAAGCAGGAAGGGTGCAGCCACCTTCCTAGCTTTCCCTGGTGGCTTGTGACGTAGGTTTGTGGCTGTCCATATTTTTTAAGCTTTCCCCTGCAACTCAAGTCAACCCAGGAATGGTTTCCAAACAAGCAAAAGCCATTGCTGCTGCTCTCAAGAGGAGTGTGCTAACCCAGACAGAGAACTCCCCAAGAAGGATGCAGCTGTCCAGGTCTCAGGCTGCATAGAGTGTCTGAGCCTGGCGTTAGTACCAGAGAGTGAGAGATGCCTGCATACGATGTGAGCAGGTGAATGATTTGCTCTGCTTAGTGTCAGAGCTCAAGGAAGAAGCAGACAGTCTAAGAAGTATTAGGCAGAGTGAAAGGTGGAGTGTATACCGTTTTGACCTCAAAAGAAGTCCAGCAGGAGATGGTGAAGCTCTGCCCCTCCTGCCATCAGGCAGATGGAGCAGACCAAGTAGATGGTGGGGAATAGAAACGGGTCCCAATCGAAGAGGTAAAAAAATCCCCTCCCACCCCCTATCGCCTTCCTTTAAGAAGAGGTTTGAGGCCCTGGACCCAGAGAATCAGGTAGAGGACAGTCAAGAAGAGGATCTTTCTGGAGGGTCTCCCAGTTGCACCCTGACTACCAAACAGGTTACAACCACAGCTACAAAGAAAAAAAAGAAGGGAAGTTGTAGCAAGTGACTCCCTCCTGAGAGGAACTGAAGGCCCTTTATGCCAAATGGACCCACCCACAGGGAAGTCTACTGCCTTCCTAGGGCCTGCCTGAGGGATATTAGTAGGAGACTCCCTGAGCTCATCAGGCCCTCTGATTATTATCCACTGCTGGTGGTTCAGGCTGGCAGTGATGATATTAATGAAAGAGATACTGGATAATTAAAAAGAACTTCAAGGCTTTGGGTCATTTAGTTAATGGGACAGGAGCACAGGTGGTGTTTGCCTCAGTTCCTGCAGTAGCAGGGATGAATGAGGAGAGGAATAGGAAAACCAATCTTATCAATAGGTGGCTAAAGGATTGGTGCCACTGGCATAATTTTGGTTTTTTTGACCATGGGGCCAATTCTATGGTACCTAGCCTACTAAAGTCAGATGGGCTTCATCTGTCTAGCAAGGGCAAAAGGACTCTAGCCCATAAGTTGTTGGGGCTGATCAAGAGGGCTTTAAACTAGATTTGAGAGGGAAGGGGTTGAAACCAGGCTCTCCAGAGATGAACCTATGGGTGGAACTGAGTCAGAAGTGACATCAGCAGCCCAGCTGAAGTGCATATACACCAATGTATGCATTTTGGGAAACAAGCAAGAGGACCTGGAAGCCACTGTGCAGCAGGAAAGCTGTGATGTAGTGGCCATCACGGAAACATGGTGGGATGATGCATGACTGGGCCATGGATGGTTACAAGCTCTTCAGAAGGGATAGGCAAGGTAGAAGAGGTGGAGGGGTGGCTCTATATGTTAGAGACTCTCTTGACTCTGTAGAACTTGAAGCCAGTAATGATAAGGTTGAGTGCCTGTGGATCAGAATCAGGGGGAAGGCAAACAAGGCTGACATCCTGGTGGGAGTCTGTTACAGACCACCCAACTAGGATGACGAGGATGATGAATTATTCTACAAGCAGCTGGCAGATGTCTAAAAATCACCAGCCCTTGTTCTTGTGGGTGACTTTAACCTGCCGGATGTCTACTGGGAACTCAACACAGCAGAGAAGAGGTAGTCTAGGAGATTCTGGAGTGTATAGAGGAAAATTTCCTGCTTCAGCTGGTAAATGAGCCTACCAGGGGTGGGGCCCTGCTAGACCTGCTGTTCACAAACAGAGAGGGGTTGGTGGGGGATATGGTGGTCAGAGGCCGTCTGGGGCACAGTGACCATGAAATAATTAAATTTTCTGTTCTCAGGGACGCAAAGAGGGCCATTAATAAAACTTCTACCCTGGACTTCTGCACAGAAGTCTAATTAAAAAAAATAAAAGGCATTAAGTAGCTAATTTCCTGGGGTTGGCTTCCTTTGTTTTTGTCATGGATTATACTCAAGCCTACACAGTTCCTGTGGAGGGGCAATATGTGCCACTGAAAGCTGGTATAAGTGTCTCTGCTCCTGACTTCCTCTTCTCTGTTCCAGCATTGATCTGCCCAATGCTGCAGACCCTCAGCCTGCTGCTGCCCTGGAGTAGGCCACCCACAGCTACAGTCCCTCTTGGGTGTCTGAACCCCAGGATGGGTCACCCACAGACCGTGGTCCCTCAGGGTTGTCCCTCCTGTGGCATGAAGTGCTCCTTCCAAGAATGCATCTCTACCTGTGTCCTCAGCAATGTCTTCTTCCACCTCTCTCCTCCACAGCTCCTTCATGTCTGTTTTGTTTGTCTTGCAAGCAAATGCTACTTCTAAATATGTTTGAGCAGCAGTGCTAGCTAAATTCTCCTTTGGCATCATACTTGGCAGATGATTGATTGTTTAGGTCCATTTCAGAGCAGCTCATTCCACATGGGTCACCCTCCAGCACCCTGCCATCAAGATCCTTCCAGGTAGGACCACAGGATACACACTCATATAAATGTGTTATTTTTGAAATATACACCTACAGAACTTAGAGCTAAAGGAGATTATGAGAATCATTTTTCTCACCTCAATGGCCCACTTTGTGATGCCTTTTCTGAGGAACTGGATTATTTCTATTTGTCCGCAGACTGACAGGTTGGACAGCTTGTCCACACCTTCATAGAGTACGATAATTAAATGTCTGAATGAATTGTCTTCTTCTGCCAGGTTTCATCTCACTTCTTGCTAACATTGCTGCGTTTTTCTCACTTATGATTGCTGGAAATTAAATTGAAAATAAAAGGTTAAAAAGGGAAGTAGTAAATTGCACATACAATAGACATCAGGGAAAGGAAAAAAGGCAATAAATTAAATATAAATAGATAACACCAGTAATCTGATGGCTTAATATATATGACTGTGCTTCTCTAAAGATTTCAAGTACAGTCTGGAATAGAAAATCAATCATCTAAAAAAAAATACAGTATGAAATGTCTACAATTATGAGACAGGTATTAGAGCCATTTTTTTCCTGAAAAATTGGTCCAGAATTAAGATAATCTCCTTCTTGAAGAAATTCGAGGATATTGGCCAGGAAACAAAAAACCCCAGTTAATTAAGTAATTTGATGTATTCACAATCAAGAATCAATTCCTTGTTCCCGTAAATGGAGCCACTTTGCCTGTGGTAGGGAAACACTTGCTTTGTTTATTTCAACAGAGAGAACCATGATGCATTTAAGTAATGTGCCACAAGACCTATCTTGTTAGGTCTCTGTAGCAATGTTTTGGTCTTCTTACTCCATAGAAAACTTTCCCAAAGTTCCAGCCTCTATGAACTGGAGTTCTCAGATGGTCTTGCAGTGCTCTGCTAGGTTGATGGTTCAAATCTGATGCCTATCATAAAGACTGGTATATGTTACTCACTTATGTTGATCTCATCTGACTTTAACCTCTATGACCAAACCACTTTCTGAAGTTGCTGTTCAAATGCTAATGAAGATCAGTTATGAGCCTAATGTTAGAACTCGAGTTACATGGAATTAACTCAACCTTTCCTCCTTTGTAGCTGTGTGAAGTCCTCCTGTTCCTGGTTTCAGCCAAGGACGGGGTTAATTTGTTGTAGTAGCCATGAGGGAGCATGTCCAAGTGGTTATGTTCAGATAACTAAGAATTTGTACAAAACAAATAAAAATCCATAAAAATATTTGTAAGAATACATAAGTGATAAAAATGAAACTTTTTTCAGTGCTGTTATGCTTTAAAATGCATAACATTAGATTCAGTTGCAAAATCAAGATGAAGAAGATATGTGTGTTAAAATATGGATTTAAAAAATGTGTTATAGTGTGGTCAGTATTCAAGGGGACAAAATGGAAGGTTGTTAGCCATGTTCTGCAATTTCTCTCAGATTGAGCATTCAAAGATTGTCACAGTCATTCTACTTTCAGTGTACAAAATTAATTTTTCAGAAATATTTTAGTTGATGATTATTCTTCATGTAATTAATAAAACTTGAATTATTCATAAATAACTAGTAAACTAGATCAAGCTCTCCCTCATACAGTTACTTAATTCCCTCTTTTTAGTGCTGTTTTGATCTCCTTACAGCTAAGCTTTTAGAGGAATTTCAAGTTACAGTTGTAATTCTCCACAAAGACTAACAGTCTCAGTCATGTCTCTCTTATATGCTGTGACATCAGAAGGTGCAAATTAAAGTACGATAAAGTTAACTATCTTGATTTTCACTGTCTTAAATCATGAAATTGACCATCATGTTGAGATGGATGAAAACAGTTTTTCTGCCAAGACAGTTCAAGTAACAGCTGTGTTCAGATAAATTGACACTACTTGAAGGAAAGAGTAATAACAAGAAGAAACTGAAAGCACATGTCACAACAGTACTTAAACATTATTGGATTTTGTTTTTTTTTAAGAACAACAAGCACTGGGAGCACAGATCACAGTCCATGTCTCTTCTTTCCACGGCAAGGGCTATAACTAGTGGCTGTAGAGTAAAATTCTCAAGTCCAATAAATCTTAAATTGTTTTCTGCAAAGAAACTGCCTTCAGCAGACAAACTTGATAATGCCAGGATAACAGAGCAACTCAAGAGCATATTTTTAAGAGTTGGGAGATGTGAATGTTGATCCTTAAAAAGAAGAAGACAGTACTTTGAAATGTGTGATACTAGACACATATGTCAGCAGGGAACGATTCTGCTTCTCCAGTTTGATTTCTTGCTTTGTTGTTATGTTTTACGTGGTTGTAACTAATCCTAAAGGTCAAAGTGAGTCTTTCATGGAAAACTGAAATTTCCTGGCAACTTGGTATTCTGTCTTATAGCTACATTCATGTCAGTTCAGGGATTCCTTTCAGTTTCTGTGGAGGCATGCAATGCACTGGCCAAACACATCATGTTATGGAATGCAAATATATGGAAGCCATAGATTTGATAATTGCTTGTGTGGGGTATTTGGGTAACTTCATATAGAGTAAAAACTACAATGGCTTGTTTAAAATATTACAAATTCATACAACATAATGTTTAAAAAATGATACATGTCAATATTATACCCTTCTAAACAGAACTCTAGGTTCTTTGGTTGAACTGATTAACTGTGTTTTGTTCCACTGAAATCACTAGAGTGAAGATGTGAATTCAACTGGGTAAATACTGTGTACATGGCAAGCAATTAACAAACTGACAAATGAACAAATTGAGAAACAAAAGCTGACACATTAACCAATTGGCAAACTGGAAAACTGACTAATTGGCAAACAGCTTGGCAAGACAGAGACATGTTTGAAGTTTATTAGTAAGGGCAGCTTAGGTAGTGTAGGTTGGGAAATTTGATTCAAGGTCCTTTCAAGCACTGAGTAGTAGTCTTTCACTGAGATATCATGAATGAGAAAAGGAATAAATTTTAAGACTAGGAATATGGGCTTAGACATTGTAAAATCAAGTTGTATGATTAAATATTAGCTAAGAACTTGATAATCTTTGGACAAAAAGCTACTTTATCTTTACTGCACTTGGAATTTTGATGAATAATTGTCCCACACTTCAGTATGTGATAGCTAAAGGGTAGACTGGATATCATGAGTAGCTCCTATGTGAAGTATGCAATAGTGTTTAGTAAAAGGCTGTTTTATAGTAAGAGCTGGTCCTTTTCTAGACGTCCTTGGGCACCATTCTGAGTCTACATGGTAGAGTTTGGAAATAACATGATTAAATCACCCTTTTAGATTGCAAGTTTTAAGTTGTCTGATTATTTTCCCATGTGGTAGTTGACCTTGTCTGATGACCAGACACCACCTAGCCACTCTCTCACTCCTCCTCCTCCTCAATAGGGCAGGGAGGGTACCCCATGTCAGACATAGCACCAGGATGGCCAGGCTCAGGTGCAGGGTCAAGACCAGCAGCCTGGAAGTCCAGGCCTAGACACAGGAGCTGAAATCTGGCTAACTTGCAGCCTATCTCCCACACAGGCTTACAGACCCAGGGTGAGGTGAAATGGGGCTTCTGAACTGGGGCCCCTGGTGTGGAGGTGCCCAGGAGAGGCTGCTCAGTACTGCTGAAGCCCATTAGTGCCCGTGGG
>NW_020955605.1:27898-29545 GCF_003031625.1 Empidonax traillii | reverse complement strand
GTTCAGCTTTTCTTACTGGTAAGCTAAAACAGCTCCTCATTTAGAACTTTCCCTTCTGCTTTTGGAAGAGTCTTATTCTCCCAATGCTTTCAACAGAAAAGCTTAAGAGCTGAAGAATGGCCCCTGAAAGTAAGGTATTTTATTACTGTTCAGGACTGTAGGTAACCCCATTTCCACCTAGTTTCTCACAGAATACACCCTTGTAGCTTCCCCGCTACCATAATCTTACCATGTAAATGCAATAGAGTTGAAATTCACCCAGCAATCCTGCCATACCTGGGAACATAGCACATGATTCTCAAGGCTGCTGTTTGCTCCAGGTACTTTATCACACCATAGGCTATGGGCTTTAGTAGTATTAATTATCCTGTCTCTACCAACTTCAAAAGCTGAAGCGAACTGAAAAACGTGTCTTGAAAAAGATGTACTTCCTAAAGGAAAGATATGATCTGCAGTTAGCAGAGATGACCAGGTTCAGTTTAGTAAGAGACAGAGACTGTTTGAATATTGGAATGGGCATTATCTAAAAAAAAAAAAAAAGGCCAAAATTGCCCTCAATCATCACTGCATATATTACTTTTTCATTTTCTTTAAATGAATTTTAACTACGTATTTCTTAAAAAAGTAATCATCAAGTTTAAGGAAAATAAAATTGAAATCAAAAATTCAGTGAGACAAAATGTCCCATGAAGGTATGTCATTAAAAAAAGGAATGGTAGATATTCTGAGGAAGAAAGTACACCTAAATCTTGTCTCTGACACAACCTTCTTGGAACAGTTAACTAGAAAAAAAAGAAACACATCAGAAGCATATACATCTTATTTATTTGGAAACAAAAATTTTTATTTGTTCTTGAAATAAGGGAAGAGACTTTTGTTACCACCTCCTGCTAGTGTCACAGTGACACAGAAGGAAGCAAAAGAACTGTGTAATCCTACATGCAAGGTGACCTCCAGGGCAATTCTGGGAGATACAGCAGATCTGACCTCATACTTACTCATGTCTGATCCATGTTTGGATGATTGCAGTAGTTTCTGAGAACAAAATAGCCATTGAAAAATCATGTAGCAAAAGTCAGGAACATGAAATAGCAAACGCAAAAAAAAAAAAAAAAAGGAATAAAAAAGAGAGATTGATGTACAGAAAATTTCTGAAAACACAACTCTAAAACACTACTTCTAATTTCATGGCTTTTTCATGCCTTCATACTGATTTCTAAACTAGGTGGAAATGGGGTTACCTACAGTCCTGAACAGTAATAAAATACCTTACTTTCAGGGGCCATTCTTCAGCTCTTAAGCTTTTCTGTTGAAAGCATTGGGAGAATAAGACTCTTCCAAAAGCAGAAGGGAAAGTTCTAAATGAGGAGCTGTTTTAGCTTACCAGTAAGAAAAGCTGAACCTAATGGATAAATCCAGTTGGACAGAGCAAGGCAAGCTCTGTAAATGCATTTCCTTCATGTCTTCTGCAAGGGAGCTTGCATCAGGGTCCCACGGGCACTAATGGGCTTCAGCAGTACTGAGCAGCCTCTCCTGGGCACCTCCACACCAGGGGCCCCAGTTCAGAAGCCCCATTTCACCTCACCCTGGGTCTGTAAGCCTGTGTGGGAGATAGGCTGCAAGTTAGCCAGATTTCAGCTCCTGTGT
>NW_020955605.1:12744-27514 GCF_003031625.1 Empidonax traillii | reverse complement strand
GGCTGCTGGTCTTGACCCTGCACCTGAGCCTGGGCATGGTCCTGACTCCTACCGAGGGGATGAAGCTGCATCTTGAATACTGTGTTCAGTTTTGGGTCCCTCACCACAAGAAAGACGAGGTACTGGGGCGAGTCCAAAGAAGGACAACAAAGCTGGTGAAGGATCTGGAACACTAGCCCTGCTGAGGAGCAGCTAAGAGTGTTTATGAAGTCCACTTATCATGGGTTGGTAGCAAGTCACACATGGATAACTAGAAAACATTTCTAGATTAGATTCCTCAGTTTCCCTTAACCCTTACTTTGGTTATGTCCCTAACTGGATCTAAGTATTAGTGTATTGCTATGAAACTTAAAATCCCTCCTAGGATTCAAGAAAAAAAGTCTGGTAAATTCAGAGAAGCAAAGAATCAGGTGTGACGACTGCTTTATTTTTTTTCAGCTACGGCACAAATATCAGGATGTATATGATGATATTTGAAAATTAAATATTTTGATTTCCAGGTTTCATGATTTTTACTTTACTGTTTCTTAAAACCAGGTGCTTAGATGTGGTTCTTTCTTGGGCCATGCTGCTATACAGATTATATGCCTGAGGCTACCATGCTTCACTGCTTCATAATAAGTATGTGTTGTATTGTGACCTATGCATGCATAATTCTTCTTGCACCATAGCAACATGGGAAAAAGTGAATATGGAAGTCAAAAGGATATAGGGTGAATTTCAACTATTTTCTATTTTGGTACCTGTCTTTCAGTAAAAACATAGTTAGTAACAATGGCTTATCTGGGTCAACAAAATTATTCTAGATATTAAATGATCCGGAAATTCTATGCAATGAAAAGATAGGGACTGACTCTTTTTAATAGTATGTAGTTGCCTTCAACACTGTCGGTATAGCTGTAACATATAAACCTGGTGTGAGCTTAAGCTGAATCACTCCTACAAAGGACTCTGGGATAAGACTGTTTCAGATGTGCTCTAATGAGTTCTGTCTGTATCAATTCTGAACTTTGATTTGATGTTGCTGTCCAACCTATCTCTTCAAAAGCATATTTCAAATACATATGTGAAATAAATTTAGGCTAGAGTAAAATATACTGTGTTCCCGTCAAGCACTTTGTCTCCCAATAAGAAAATAACATCTTCATGAAATATAAATGTTCAGCTACTCAAAAAGTATGACAATTAAGACAGAGAGGAAAAAAATAGGATTATTGTTTCATTATTGCACAATGGAGTGCTGAAAATTGGGATTTGTTTTATGCATAGGTAATAACTGAATATTTTAGAATCGTGCTTATTGGCATAATAATCCTAACATATGATCATCTTAACATATTATCCTAAACAAATATATGCCCTGAGAGCCAGAACCTTATTTCAATTGCTCCAAATCCAGCAGGTATTTGGAATAATTGTATTGAAGTAAATGAAAGCATTTTAGTTATTCCTTGTCTAATTGAAGTTTCATTCTTCCCTAAGAAACAAAGCATAAATAAAGAAAAACTATTATATGAAAAAAGGAGCATTTTATTCTTAAAGATGCCTATAGAATAAGTTTGTAGTATATGTGCAGAAATGCTTATAATAACATTGTCATAAAACAAACCACAACCATATTAAAAATTAACCACCAGCTTACATACTTATCAGAATAGAGATAACCCCCTTTCCTGTTTTTCAAAATCATTTCACTCAGTGCAGAATAAACCATCAAATTTAGTGATCTAGGAAAAGTGAAAACAAGAATATGTTGACAGAATAACAACTGCATTTTGTCTTGGTAAAGAGTCTTTTTACTTATTCATACTTATCATCCACTTTTTAAACATCTCTACAATAAGTGAAATCACTGGAATTATTTCCTTCACTTAAGTGAAAGGATGGTTTTGGTTGCAGTGATATTGAGAATTAAATAGAACACTTTGCCTTTCAGCCAAATTGTTTCTCTGGGAGATGTCCTAATTAAGCAAATACTCCAATGAACTGGAGTATTTAAATGGAGATGGCAGTACCTCATTCTTCATACAGGGTAAGAGTAACAGGTGCAATACAGAAATATTGTCAAAGAAACTGTTTTGTTTGCAAGATGAATACAGTATTTCATTATCTTATTCAATTATCTTATATTAGGTTAATTGGTTGGGAACTGAATATGCATTGCTGATAGGAGCTTGCATATTTTCCAGTTTTTCCTTGACTGTAAGAGCATGCTATTTGCTCTCTCTGCTAACTCTTTTTTGTTAACTGCCAAGCAGTTATTAATGACTTTTTTGAAGCTACCATTGCGAGAACTGTAATGAATTGCTCTTTTGCAAGGTCGTGTATCAACTCAAAGATCTCCAGGTATAAAGACTGTTGAAATCTATCATTAACATACCAGGTTGCCTAAGAATCATGCCCTCTGTGCATTCTTGCCCTCTGTCCTTTAACTTACGGGCTTTCTTTATTGTCAAAAACCATAGGAAAACACATTTTGATAAATCAGCCTTGATAACTCCTGGTGATAAAAAAAAGATGAACAGGTCACAGAAGAAAAGTATGTGGAAACCTCAATTTGCATTATCGACTGCCACTATCTCAGAAGATTCAGTTCAAAGAGACTAACAGCTTTTTTTTCTGGTAGTACTATGTAAATGAGGAGAGTATTGAGGTTATGCACTGGTTTCACCTCATACAAAGTCAGATGTCATTTTACTGGATGTCAGGAAGAGCAGACAGGTACAGGTTGTCCTTTTTATCTATATACAGTCCTGGAGGATTACTAATTAAAGTGACTGTAGAGCTTGCCAGTGGCTACTATTGTATCTACAAGATTTTCCTTGTGATAGGCTTCATCAAGGGGAAAAGTGCTAAATTTTATTATCACTTTCTTCTAGAGCTTCTCTGATTTAAGAAATAAACAGAGCCAAACAAGAAAGATCTTCAAAACTTTATCAGAAAAAGGAAATAAAAGTACTTTAAGAAAGTGATGGTATTCTTACTTCAGTGGTGACTCAAAGAAGAAAGTTTAGGAGAATCATAATAGTATAAAGCCTTTCTATTTTCCCACATTACTATTGACTACTCTGAAAGAAAAAACGATGTCAAGATGAAAGAGGCTGTGGCAGAGAAGCAAACAGAACAAGTGGAATATTTTTAAGGATGAAGGGAAGAAAGACTGAACTGTTAGATTTTTGGTTTGAATGAGCAGCAACTGTCAATCCTATTGGCAGAAGCTGGTTGTTATAATGTTGATCCCATCCCTGGTGGCCTGCATACAGTAGCCTCTCCTTTGTTAATGAAAAAATTTTCTCTTTTGTCTGCCTTAAAAGAGAGCCATGTATTCTCAGGGTTATGAATGACAGATGAAAAAAAGAGGGAAAAATGGTGTGAGTATAACAGAAGGAAAGGCTTTTAGAATTGTTGCAAATATCCTGGCTCTTGAGACACCGTACAACCACTGTACAAACAACTTAAGACACTGGACGTAGCCACAGGCATACAATTAGAAAATACCATTTCCATACATTAGGTGTCCAAACCATGTGTGTTTCAATTAAGCAAATAACATTTCTATGCATTAGAAGTCACATGTGTTTCTGCCCCTTATAACTCATTCTGTCTATTCAGACCTGACATACCTCAATCCTGATTTGCCAGAACCCAACTAGAAGCCAAGCTCTTCATGCCAGTCCAATATGCCAGTCCATAGTAGCTTAATGTGCATTGGTTGCACTACGGTAGTCCATCTTCTAGCTCTGTTTTCTCTGAAAGAAATCCTGCTTGTATACTTTGAAACTGTTTAATGTTGTGGACTTGGTTGATTAGGAATTCACTTGAAAAATACATTTAAATCAGTAAATCCTAACAAATTAAAAAATAATTAATGAAAAGAGAGGATAGAGTTATCATTCTCAGTTATTTATTCTCAGCTTTAATACAAGCACTAGTCAGACTGGAAAATTGAACAGCTGCACAACTATCTGCATCTCATCTTGTAGGTCTGCAGTGAGTAGGGGTAGGATTTATTCTAGCTGAGCTACCTGTACTAAAAATACATTCTTTGTATTGGACATTTGAATCCTGCTTGAATTGCCTTCCTCTACTCCACTGGATAATGTTTATTAAGAGAGCTGTCTTTATGTCTAGTAGTTGATACAGCCAGATACCCAACTGCAAAATGGTGTGAAACAAATACTGCTTCCTGAGACACCCAAATAAGCACCTGATTGCAAATATCTAGGCTTAAATGAAACATTTGATTTAAACTCATATTTTTTCTGAACAGATGCTGTGTGTTATTCTCCCCAAATTAAACTCTGTTATCACACACAGCACTAGCTAAATTTACAGAAGAAAAGAAGTTTATTCCAGTATATTACCTTTTTATTACAAAGTTAGAATTACTCTAACCACAAGGAATAATAAAGACCTACAGTGCTTCTTTAGTTGGTTCAGTGACTTAACTAGCTTTGAGGGGAATTGCTACTTTCAGTTCCACTCAGTCTAACTCTGCAATGGGGGATCAGATTTTCAAGGACAAATCATCTCTCCTTCTATGTTTAAGGGAACTTCATAGCATCTCTAACTTAACTGCTTTTATTTTTAACCCAAATAATTCAGTTAAATGTAAAAGATAGGGCATTTTATCTCCCAGAAGGCTTCTTTAACACATGATCCTTTTATTTATGTATTTAACTTAGTATATTCTTCAGAGCCTAAATGGCCTTGCCATTCACCTTTTCAAGAGTGACACAGCTTTTCATACATTATATATTATAGAGAAAATATTTATTGTGCATATATCTGATGGAGCTACCAGGCTGTTGTGTGACATGGCACATTTCGCAGGCAGTCTTCCCATTTACCCTTTCCCTCACTACCACCCTTATCAGTTCATTACTTTTTATATTGTGTTTGCTTTAGGGTAAAAAAACAAACAACACACACCAAAAAAATCTCCATATCAAACCATAAGAAAAGAATGTTTCTGCTTGGCTAATTTTGCCACAGACTGCTGTCTACCCCTTTTCTGAACAAAAATTTAAAAAAGCTTTTCGGTACATTTTTTTACTGCTCTATCTTCAAATTAAGGGAGTTAAAATTTCTGCTGTGATTTGTGCAATGTGATTCAGTTCTGAACAAAAATAAATTCTATAATAAAAACAAAATAAAAAACGTTATCAATACAAAGTGTATTGAATAAAAATCTGGGGTTTAAATTAATAAATAAAAAAGATAAATTATATAGAAACTGGATGTGGAAATAGAGGGGTCAATTCCCATGTATAGGGTCAATAAACTCTCATTAGTTTAAAAATATGAATATGTATGGTAGCTGATGTAGTCTACTACTTCATTAAAATCTGGTGCTGTACTTAGATGAAAACACTATCTATAATTATGAATATATGAATAAATATATACTTAATTTTCAAAACCACTCTTACTTCTATTAAGCAGAATAGAAATAGCTGTTGAATGTACTAGATGTAGTGAGCTCTCCAATTGTTAAACTTTTAATGAAACTAAACCATGATCATTCCTTAAGATGTCCTGTAATTACCTATTTTTGAGTGAATAAAGTGCTATTGATTGCATTTATATGCTATAAATGAAATACATCTGATACTTTTTACTGATCGTTTGCCAGCCAATCTGCATTACAATGAATAAAATCCCAAGGATCTTACACATAGTGGAGAATTAATGTGATCAATATGCAAATATACATAAAGTCTGAGACATTGCATAATTACACTGTACAAGACACACAATGAAGAAAACTGTAAAACTTAATTAAAAGTAAATTAATTAAAATTCTAGTAAATCCAGTGTCAGTCAGTGTATTCAGCACCACAAAAGGTTTACTTTTATTTGTCTGTATTCAACCATTTAAGTTTCTAGGCAGTTTTGTCATATCATACCATAACTTGTTCTTTGTTATATAATTTCGTTATGTAACTTCTAACACAAGTTTTGTGATAAACTTAACATCTAAGTCAACCATTCAAAAGTATACTTATAGTACCCAAAATGGTGCAGCTTCAAGGCTGTTATATAAGTGCTGCTACATTAAAAATTGATGGTATTGTAAGCTTTTGGATGTCTTAGATAATATTTGCTATGTAAAGAAAAACACTGTTTTAAACACCACTTTCCTGTGAAGAAAAGCAATGCTGTGTTGCAAAATGTCTGAATCCCATATTTGCTGTGAACAGATGTTAACAGGAACAGTCATTACATTAAGCTGCATTAATTAAATATTGACAGAAAAACCTTAGTAGATGAATTTATTAAAACAGTGTGGGGTCTGATTAGCAATTAGTAGATTGATGTATTCATGATTATTTGCATGTGACAGCAAACAATCAGAGTGTAGAGAGAATATTTCCCACATTATAATTCACGCTATCCTTTCCTACCACTTGAACCAAGAAATTTCCCACTGGATTAACAAATGGAGTTAATGACTTCCTTAAATTTTTCACAAGTTTGTGTTAATTCTTATGGCATTCTGTTACCACTGATTCTATTAGGAACTTCCTCAACAAACAAAAAAACTTTAACTTGTAATGCAGTTAGATGTAACAGCCCAAAATGATACATTGGTCAGAATTGAACCCAAAATTTTGGAGAGTTTTTTTCCATTTATGAAGGAGGTAGGTAGGTTAGTCAAAGCAAACTAAAATTCCTTAATTACAGGAAGACATTCTCTTAGTCTAAGAAAGTTAGCACATCCACACAGTCCTTTTTCTTTTTAATAACTTTAACCTTTCACCATAAGGTTGAAAAGTTTCTGAAGGGCACTAGTTGTGATTCTAATGGAAGTAATTGATTATTAGCTGTTCCACTGATTTAGAGGAGGTATGAAGTCTTAACTCATTGTTTCTTTGAAATAAATTGTTTCTTTAATTCAGAATATCTCTGGAAGATGAATAATTATCTACTATTGGTTTAAATTTGTCTTTATGATTTCTCAATATTATAGAATGAATTATTACAATTAGGTCATAGAAATGAACAGTATAAGCCTGTGATTATATTGTTAGGAAAAGTCTTTAAATCCCCTTCTTTATTGCTATATCCATGCACATCACAGTTAAGTTCACATCTTTAGTATAATCTTCCACAAGTGCCTGTTCAACGGCAAGTAAAACAGTCAATGCCTGCTGGCAATGTACACCCAAAGTGCCAATTCCCAATCTAGTGCTGTCTAATGTAATCTTCCTATGGTATCTGATGAAGTCAAAGAAAAGGTCAGTGTGTGTCATGCCAACCAAGCCCCATGCAGCCATTCACTCAGTCCCCTTGTGCCATAAGAGGGACAATCAAAAGAGTGAAAGTGAGTTAACTCCTGAGTTGAGTTAAAGACAGTTTAAGAGGTAAAGAAAAAGCGGTGCCCACAAGCAAAGCAAAACAAGGAATCAAGTCATCCCTTTCCATGGGCATAGGAAAGGGACGTGTTCAGCCATCCCCAGGAAAGCAAGAGTCCATCACACATAATGGTTACTTAGGAAGACAATCACTATCACTCCAAATATCTGCCCCTTCCTTCTTCTTCCCCCAGCTTTATATGCTGAACATAATGTCATATGGTATGGAATATCTCTTGGGTCAGTTGGGGTCAGCTATCCTGGCTCTGTCCCCTCCCTACTTGTGCATGCCCAGCCTCCTCTCTGATGGAGTGGGGTGAGAAACAGAAAAGACCTTGACTCTGTGTAAGCACTGCGCAATGGTAAGGAAAACATCTCTTTGTTATCCACACTGTTTCCAGCATAAATCCAAACTGTCACCCATACCAGCTAGTATGAGGAAAATTAACTCTACCCTAGCCAAAACAAACACTGTGGTATCTACCCAGAGATAAATTAAACTTCTCATTTAATTTCTACTTATATTAATTCAGCTAGAGCACACTAACCAAAATGTTTCCCTGTACCCTATGCAGTAGTGCAGTGTGATAACACTGGAGTTGGGAGACAATTATTCCATATCAAGATATTCCATATCAAGACTTTGGACAGACCCTTCTTCTTTTGAATAGATTTTCTGATAATTTTGTTTCTTTGTTTTCCTAGTACTTAAATGTGATGAGATGAATTGTCAGTTTTTGACAGATTGATTTTTTTGTTGAAGTACCCTTTGGAGAAAACTTTCTGAAACTTTTTCTATGAAAATGAGCAAGTGAGAAGGTTAGCCATGAAGAGGTTTTTAAATAGCTCAAAAGTGTGTGTGTGTGTCTTCATCTGGAAGTGATGACTTCTTAAAGGTCAATGAAGTATTTAATATTTATAGTAGATGATCCTAAGATTTAGATGATGACCAGTGATTGGAATCAAAACAGCTGTCTGAAGGGTCATAAGTAATAAGAACTTCAAAGTCTCATTTGAGACACATGAATTCTGAAGAGTCAGTACCTAAAGCTGGCACACCAGATTTAACCAGAATGAGATTAAAAGCAATCTATAATATTGTCTCAGATGTCTACTTCAGGCTACAGGGCATATCCATCTACTTCAACCTAGAAAGACTTTCAAGGAGTGGAGAAGAATTCAATGTGTCCTGACAAAATGAAATCAAAGGAGAATTTCTGTTTGTATAGTAACATTTTTGTGTACACGCATTTGGGTAGAAGCCATTTCATTGCAAGCTCTTCCCTGATAAAGTAAATGCAAATCTGGTTCTCAAACTCCAACAGTACCTTCCTGCCTGCATGGGCGCTGGGATGTTCTCCACTTCCCGTATTCATGTCCTGCCCAGTTAGAAAAGAGTTCAAGCCATACTGATTTTGAGAGCAAGTTCAAGAATGAATGTGCCTGTGTCACCAGAAAGGCCACTTTGAGAAGACAGACCTGGCGTCTATGCTTCAGCATCTTACTAATAATTAACTGGGGTGGGACTTGATTAAAACCAAATTATGTTGAAATCAAAGAACTTTGATTTTGATTTTCAGTAACTGTGTGAAGCTGGAAATTCTTTGTGTCTCTGTCAGATTCTCTATAGCAGTGAGAGAAATAAGGTAAGTTTGAAAGACAGCACCAGAAAATATAGATGAGTAATTTGAGTAGTTCCAAGCAGCATTGCAAACATATGTTTGCACAGAATTAATCATTATTCTTTAGAGATAACATTGTCTTATAGGTGCATACCAAGAAAACAGATAAAACAAGACATTGTTTAATTTTAAATAATAATTTTTAGAAAGTATTGAATACATGGACTTTTTCTTAGGAAAAAGTCTAGCACCAGGGACTGCTAAGTAAATAACAACAATCTAACGGTCTGGTGAGTATTGATGCAGTTTCCACCAAAAAAAGTATAATTTGTTTTGTTAAATTTGTTAAATTTTGTTAAATTTTCAGTGATGATAATGACAGGGTTCTTTAAATGAATAATTGTGGGGTTTTTTTAAACAAACAACTGACTTGCAAAATCATGATTTCTAATAGAACAGCAATATAGCTCCTTTCTTACGAAAAATTTAAAATAATAAGTACTGTAGAATAGCATTTTTAGTTCCTAATTATGAGTATGAGCCAATTGACAGTAAATTGAGCTTCACTTTTGACTTTTGAGGATTTAAGTTAACTGTGTCCCTACTTATAGTGCTTTTACTTGGGCAAAACTCTGACGCACTAAGTAAGATTTTTACTAAAGTAAATAGCTCTTAAATTTAGAAATTGGCAGAACACATAAGCAAAGTCTCCAGGTCTTTGTGGGTTGAGGATTTTCTTCGGTTTTCTTTGTGTTGTTTTCAGTTTTTTGTTATTTTCAGTTTTATTTGGTATTTGTTTGTTTTGTAGGGGTTTATTAATATCATTAATATATTAATAGCATGTCTTTAAATCATCTGTCAGTCCAGAAAGTCAGTGCATCAGTTGTGCCATGGGATTGATTTTCAGAGTTTCTTTTGACGTTGTAGCTTCTCATCTTGAACTGACGCTGCATACCACTCTTCATCGTTATTGTCAAAATCTGTATCTGTAGAAACATCGTTTTGGAAAACACATAGTCTATTTTTACTTATAGGTTAATGTGTGTAAAATTACTCATAGGTTGAAATGCAAAATTCTACAGAAATTACTCAAAAAAATCTGGCAAAGATTAGAATCCCACCATTTTTCCTATTAAACTATCCCTATAAACTGTCATATGAGTTTATTTCTCATATGAAAGTGTGGAAAACATTAGAATAAAGTTACAGTAAACTTCAATTACATTCTGCAAGTGATTTCTCTAGGAAAAAAATATCACCCATCCCATAAAGCTCATTTTCAGAAGCCTGCACCAAAACTCAACATGAACTATTATACTAAGTGGTACTTCGGTGCTGTCAGACATGCTTTCCTCCATTATGCACATCTCTTTTTTTGAGTACAAAACAGTGTAACTATGAGCAGCCTGAAATAAATGTTTGTTTCAGGTGCATAAGCCATCTGTGATGCACTCATCTCATTCAAGAACAATAGCTATTACCAAGGTCCACAGCCTGTGCAGTATGTAATAGAAAAGGGCCCTTACTGCTAGGAAGCTTGTAGGAATTTAGCAGTTGATATATTAAATATTCTTTTGGAATAAATTTAGAACCTGCTCAGGAGAAGTTTAGAAACAAAAGAAAGCCAAGATTTAAAAAAATAGAAAGTTAAAGCTGAAGCTGATATATTAATATCTATTTAAGGATGCTTTTCAGCAGGTTAAAACAGCTACTGGTTTACCTGGGATATCACTACATTTGCACAGCTGTGCATTGCAGTCTAGCATTTTGTGACAACAAAATTCATAAGAAGATTTCTTCCTATAATACTTTATTGCAGTGATATACGTGTTGAAAGCATCGTAGACATAGTGAATTTTGTGGTTTTGTTATTTCCACCAGTAAGACAGCGGACGTCTGAAATGAGAGTACAACTTAGCAGTAAGGTAGCTCAAAAGTGAAAGCTGAGCATTTATTTTTGTTAATGAAATGTACAGAGTCCCAAACAGGACAGGCAATGTGTCAAAATCAGAAAAGGTCAGATGTTGCACAATGCAAAACTGGTATCATTCAAAATAGTACTTAATTTACAGTGTATGCTTGTCTAGTGGAAACTGCAAGTTACTCTGTGAGAGTGTAAATTCACCAGAAGAATATATGTAGGTCAGGAAACACTCAAGCTGCTAAAAAAAACCTCTCACACAAAATTAAATTGAAAAGACAAATATACCTGCTCATATTTTAATAACACCAATATATGTACATTTTTAATCTGCAGTTACTGATTGCTCAGCATTAAATTTAATTTTGAATAGAAAGATTGCAAAGCTATTTATACATTCTTGCACAAATATTTTGAATAATAGCTTTTAAATATATAAAATAGTATCTAGATTCTTGATCATTCACCAAACTATGATCCTGGTGGAAAATGTTGTTAGTAACTATCTTAGTGCTCCAACTGTACTTTAAACCACTGTTTCCAGTTAAGCAATTATGACTCAGCTAATGACCAATTTCGGGTGTACTGAAGTACAAACTGAAACATTTAAATAAAACCTATGGGGTTTACTGGTGGTAATTTCAGTTAATTATATTTTCAAAATATATAATTTTTTCACTTTTTGAAGTGGAGATAAATGAGGTGTTTCAAATTCAGAGTTTCTTTAATTTATAAATGAAATTTATAGAGCTTTCTCTGAAGATATTATGCTTGAAAATTCAGCATTAATTTTGCAGACATAAGCCAATTGTTTTAAAACACCTGCATCAAACTCCAGATTTGTTGATTAAAAGATTCCCAGCTTCAACAGTTGTTGTTCATCATATTCTTAATTACTGCCTCAATTAACATTAATCCGAAGTTCTTATACTACATACATATATGTATAAACAGTCTTTTTCTCATCTGAAGAACAGAAATATTTATTGAATGATATTTTTGTCCTATTTGTCCTTTATTGTTTTTCACGTTCTGAAACTGTCACAGTTTCCTAGAGTAAAAATCTAAACAGACTGGCAACCTTTTCCTAGAGTATAAACCAGCTGTATATTACTGCTTGAAACTTCAGGTTTTTTGCAAATGTAGACAAGTTACAGCCACTTGGAACTAATCAACAACTATTTTAGTTCCGTGATCTGCTCTCCTCTATTTCTTGGAATGAAGTTTGAGGTAAAATTCAGTTCACAGAGTACACAGATTCTTGATTCTCCTTAGATGTAGGAGTTGTAGATGGAAGCATTTACAAATTTTAAAGAACAGCTTTGTACCAGTAACCTCAGGCTTTTATCACAAACGGAAGGGGTTTTTTTGTATACTTCTTGAGAGTATGTAATGAGAACCTCTTTCCTAATGGGATTTTGTGGTCTTTGGCACACACCTTCTTTAGTACAGCATGAGTTTTATCGATTAGGGTACCAATCTGTAAGTATCCAAGAATATTTGGAAGTGAGTTTTCAGTGAGGTGGGGATGTGCTACACTAGACTAGACTACACCAGACCAGAATCACTGAGATTGGAGAAGAAGTCTAAGATCATCACGTACAACCATTAATAAGATAAGGCCTTCCATCTGTTTTATTTCTCATTTTGTTGATATAAGCTTTCTTAAGCAATTTCTGATTTGTAATTTTGATGGTCTAATTATGTGATTCTATCTACTACATTTCAGTGGTATCAGCACAATTAAATTTATGCTCATAAAAGAGCAATTTATGAACTCAAATTCTCACTGCTTAGAAGCCAGTCTCTTGGTAGACATATATAGGAAATGAAATACTGTATTATTTTCATGTATAATAGTGACATAGTGAATTTTCTTATGGACATTTTGATTCAGTGATAAATAAGTTATTATTTTTCTCTTTTAAGTTTAGTATAATGCTACGTTGACTCAGTCAACTGTGTGGTCATCTAGAAGGTTTTCCCCCCTTTAGCCCAATAAAGCTTGTTCAAAATTATATGCCACACTCTTAGGATAAAATATGAGTGATTTACCAAAACTTTCTATCTTTGCTATCAAAATCTTCACTTCCAGGAATGAAGATTTCAGGACACTGTGCTTCCACGTGAAGAGGAAAAATGCACTGGTTCATTTAAAATAAATTTTTATTTCTTCTGCTTATACCTGTAGGCAAGAGAAGTCATTACTGCATCTTCACATGTTCCTTTATGGCATTACAAAGAGTTAAGGACAGTATGTAGCTTGTTTGAAGTAAAAGGAGAACATTTTTAGGGATTCCATATTCAGCTCCATATGTGAAATAACAGAAATATAAAATGAATTTATCCTCTGCTCCCTTGATCAAAATTTCTGTTTAGAGCAGTGTAGAGCACCATTGCCACCAAAGACGAAGACATTTATTATCTGTTCAGGGATCATTCATAATTTACAGAAGTAATTTCAGTGATATTCATTACTTCGTCTATAGCTACCATGAACTTTATTGTTTACATGTATAGGTTGGATATGAATCAATGTAATCACCCTAATTATGACTGAAATTCAGGTTAATTCTCAAGACATTCCTTTTCACCTTTGGATCAGTATCAAGTTCTGTAGGACTAAATCCAGGAAGCTGCATGACTCCCCATACTCATCTGTGGGACAGTGACTGTGAGTCTGTCAAGGCCTTTGTAGACCTTTCTGAGTGAGATACAGATTTGAACAATTGCCATGTTTCCCTGCAAGTCTTCCACTTTAAAGGAAGAGTTCAGTTGTCACTTCCTGTTCTGTTTATGCTGTGTTTGTTTCTAATATCTCAAAACTGAGCAAGACAGGGATTTGGTGTTGTAGCTCTATGGGCTTTTTCACACCTTTTTTCTTTCCTTCTGCTCCCCACCCCCACCCTCCCCCCCTCTGGGTTTTGCTCCCATATCTTCTGAGAAATTAGAAAATTGAAATAATGGTTCAAGATCTCTTTGTAGGTAAAACTCCTTTATTAACTTTGATATAAAAAGATAGAAATCATAGTTTTGACCGGTAAATGAACTCAGGCACCTTATTTCAAACTGCTATATAAAAACTACATTCCAGATTCTAAGGCAGAATGTGACTAAAATATTGTAGGCATTGCTCATCTCTTACTTTATGTTTCTGTAAGCATACAAAGTCACATCTTTCTCACATCCAGTACTAACCTAATCTTGAATATTCTGAGGAGCCCTACACTCAGTTCATGACCAAGACACATACTTAATTCTTCCTCAGTCCCTAAAAGGGACTGTTGCACACGGTGTACTGTACAAACACCTACACCACCTGTGTAGCTTTGTGGTACACTCCAGATGCAAATGGGATACCATTCTAATTTAACTTTTCATGCAAACTACAGGGAATCTAAGGAAATAAAATAAGGGTTTGGATCACATTAAGGTGTTACATTGCCTGCATCTTCTATTAAATGTGACACTTTGAAGTCACTAGTGTTATTAAATGTCTTTTGAAGGTCTCTCGGATTGTGTAAGATCTAAATGTATGCCAAATTGATATAAGGGGACATCAATCTGATGAAAGCTCAAATGAAAATATAATGGTATTGTTCCAAAAGAGCTAGGTTTTAGTGCCATTATTTTCTCTTCTTGATTTCTGTTGTACCATTTAAGCTGTTTAAGACAACACATTATTTTATTTACAATGCTTTACTAAAATATTTATGTTCTAATCAAATCTGCAGCTGGTTTTCTTAACTGGAGATTTAGTACTAGCTCCTTCATCTCCTAAATCTCCTTAAATTTAAATATAGTGCTCAAGACAATATGCTCATCAAAAAAAAAAAAAAAAAAAAAAAAAAAAAAAAAAAAAAAAAAAA
>NW_020955605.1:0-12343 GCF_003031625.1 Empidonax traillii | reverse complement strand
AAAAAAAAAAAAAAAAAAAAAAAAAAAAAAAAAAAAAAAAAAAAAAAAAAAAAAAAAAAAAAAAAAAAAAAAGAGCAAACTCATTCTGTTCATTCTGTTTCCATTTTAAAGGATGTGTTTGGTGCATGCTAATTTGAGCTCTGTAATGTTTTCTCTTGGAATATCATATAGACTGTATTTTGCTAGAATATATGTCATAATGTTTTCTGATATTTTCAGATGAGCTAAAGTGTGTATCTGTTCTTAATCTATTCCCTCTTCTGAGGCAATGTGCATGCTCAGCAGCATATTTAACCAAATGGATTTTTTTCCTTAACAGATCAAACTGAGTTCTGCTGCAGGCACAGAACTTCCTATTTAAATGACAAATGTCTCTGCTTGCAGATTTGAAAACTCACTTATTGACTCTTTCATCTTGTGTAAACAAATAATCAGCCCATCACTGCTATGGTGGGGAAAGTGGAAGAATGAAAGGGAAAGGGAATTTTTGGGAGTACTGCCAAATATTGCATTACTTGGAATAAAAAACTCCTTGCTTGCTGTTAATGTTGCCATTATACACAGATAATAGACAGCAATGCTGAGAAAGAACAAAGAAAAATCTACAAAGATGCTGTAATATCAAATATTTCTCCACACTTAGAGAGCAGTGAGACTTTCTTTTTTATTTCCTATAATAACAGCAGAGAAGTCTCAATTTTAACAAAATACTTTTAGTTGCTTTTTCAATTAAACTCTGAGAAATCTATTTATTTAAGAAGCTTTCAATTTAATCTTCAAGCGTCCAAAGAGTTTAAATGTAACATGATTTAGTTATGCCTTGAAGAGTCTAAAGTTAACCTGTTTCTGAATGGATTTGCTTTATTTTTCTCTTATAGATAAAGCATATATATGTATCTGATATATATGTAAAGATTATATATGCTGTATATATAAAGCTTATATGTGACATATATATAAAGGTAATGGATGTAAGGCATCTCATATGCTTTGTTGCTCCGGTTGTTTTGTTTGCTTTCATAGTGAACCATTATGAGGAAAATTAAAAATCAATTGAAAAATAAAATAAAAAAAAAATTAAAAATTAAATTAAAATTAAACATTAAAGGAAAATTAAAGATCAATTTTCTTAAAAAAAATATATGAGTGGTAATTTTTTCATATAATGATGCTTTGAAATGTGTTATTGCCAAAGAACCTTTACAGGGTAAATAGGAGCAGTGGAATTGCTCAAGGGATAAGGTGCTAACAACTGTATGTAAAAGCAATGTTGGGGTGAGGTAGATCCATAAGGAAGAAAATAAACACTGCAGGTTTTAGATCCAATCTGCAGCTGCTATTCTTACAGAAACATCTGCGAGTGCTGAAGAAAAAGCATTTCTTCAGCTTTTTTTCAGATTTCAAAAGATCTTTGAAATAGCACTGGTAAATACTGATGTGGGATCTGGACAATTAAGATACTCTTCAAAGTAGGATTTGTTCTTTTCTTACTAATGTTTCATGGCTCCCCTAAACTGAAACAAGATGGTTCATGGAAGCAGATGGAAGTGACATGTTACACCAAAGTCTCTGAGTTCTGTAGTCGATGAAATTATTGTATTCTGAATTTAGCTGTAATCAGCTGTAATCAGAGTTGCTCAAAACAGTGCAGATTTGCAGTTACACGTGAACTTTGTGCCTATCTAATATTAAAATCTGTATTCTTTAGAATTTAAGTTTACATTTAAAAACATAAAGTCTTACTAATGTAAATCTTTCACAACTAGACTGTTTTGCAATAGAGATGGTTAGGTTAATAGTATGGATGCTTGTCATAAATTAACAACATTTTAGTGAAGTTAGATTATTTACACTATTTGCACTAAGAAGTAGATTATTTACAGTGCACTGGAAAACACACTCGAATAAAGTAAACAGTATTTTTGCCCTATATCTTATAGCAAATAAATTTTCAAGCTAGAAGGTGGTAATTTGTTATATTAGAAACTATTGCTTCATCTGTACTTGTGATTTTTTTTCGTGCATGAATCATTTAGGCTAAGTCATATGCATTTTTAAACATTAGAGAAACCTGCAAACTCATACTGGAAGTAATATCAAAAACACTGTTAACTCACATTGCAAAAACTTCACAACAACGTGGGAAAATAACATTTTGAATCAATATAGAGGATGGAAATATGCATACATAGAAGACCTGCAACAATATATCTGCTGAGTGATTAAATGAATGCTGTCAGAATACTCTGTCTTATGCCTCTTTCAATACCTTAATTTAAAAGTAGATTTTTGACTTTTATTTTATCACTGAGTAAGTATACTAATTATGGTTAAGTGTTGGAATAGTCTTCAACAGACATTTGTAACAGCAATATTTTAGTACTATTTGAAAAAGTCTTCTAATATTTCCCCCCAAAATTTTTCTGTTTGCAAAAGAAACTTCTTAAATCCTCAATAATTCCTCTTTCAGTGAATGAGGAATAAGTGAATTTAAAAGAAAAGTAAATAAAATAAATTTATGATAAAATATAACCTGTGGGGTAACTTTTTCTGTCAGATGAACTTGTATAAAATCATTATCTCATTAGCTTCTTTCTTTATACTGTATTTATCTTGGAATAGTTAGAGTAATATTTAGGCCATAAGACCCGTTATAGCAATACAGCTCAATTGATTGAAAGGGGAATGATCTATCATGCTAGCGTGAATTAGGTCTGGAATACAGTCTTTATTTTCAGTCTAGATACTTCTCACAAAGCTAAGGAGGCTAGAAAGAAAGTTATTTTGGTGTGTTTTGTAGTTTCTGTAAAAAGCCACAGTTAAAGTAATCAAAAGAGTTTTGCACACAGTCATCTGGAGTCATTACTATCATATCAGGGAGCCACCACCTCACTTTAAAGTTCATTCAATATTTATAGGACTGTTAGCTTACTGTGTCCTGTTTGCTGGGTGAAGAAGCTAATCAGAACCAGCTTTTGCTATCACTTGAGGATTCCAGGATAGAATGTAATCTGTAGCTTTGGAATACTAGAAGCCACAAGTTGGGCAGTTTACATAATGATTGACAGCTCAGGTATCATTTCACAAAGAACGGAACCTGTCTCCCTCTGCTATAGCTGAATCACATGGGTGATTATATATATCACAGGTCAAATCTTCAGTTTATTCAGCCACCCAGCCCGCTAAAGTGGAAGTTCAAAAAAGTAAATGCATCAGCTACCTTCAGCAAGCATTTTCCTCCAAGAGGACCTTTCAATATCCTGTGCCTCTAATGACTGTGAGTACATTTTAATCAGGGAAGCTCTTCTAATAAATCTCAGTTAGATGGCTAGTATGATTGAGGACTACTCATGCAAGTATCTACCAGGCTCCAGATCATGGGGTGGAATTTGAAGAGCAGAATGAATAAATGCATCTTCTTGACAAACTGTTCAGCATGCACATTCTAACGGTTTACTCTTGATCTTGCTTTTAAATAAATAAAATTTAAACCTGGAGAAGGATTTTTAATTTTAAATCCTGGACTAGTCAGTTCATCAGTCACCAGGTACAATTTGCATATTTTATGCCTTCTTGAATAAGCTGTGAATTAGTCATATTAATTTTTCATGGGCATTTTGGTCATAAGTAAGAATGGCAAGCTGCAATGAAAGAAAAGAAATGGATAGCTGTAAATGAAGATTTTTGTTTACCATTTTCTTCACTGCATAACTGAAAGTGTTCTTCATTATTAAAAATACTCTATACATTCAGACTCTAGAAGTCTTTGGTGCTGTTTGGTAATCCATAGAAGAGAATGGAAATTTTGTGAGAGATTTTAAAAACAGCTAAAAAGGACTGAAATCCAGAAAGAATTATGTGCCTAACCTACTCCCCTACACTACTTTGCAAATAATTTGCCTTAAGGTAAATATTTAACTTGAAATCATGTTGAGGAATTAAGTTACATTTTCCTCAGCAACAATCTACAATGCAAAAATTGAGAGGGCTGAAAAACACGTATGAATCAAAATATTTCTGGTATCACTGCTATATATTTTTAACAAGAGTTCAGAGAAATTATACTGTGCTATTTAAAGTTTTTCACCATTGCTTATTATTCCAACATTCTGGCAGTAGTTTTAGCATTACTGTAATGTTAGTATAACTCCTCTGAATATATCTTCTGTCTTGATAAACTTGATATGTCTATATATATATTTGATATATATACTATCAAACTATAATGTAGAAATGAAATAATTTCTACAGTATGCAGGGTCACAGAATGTTACGGAGGATTTTGTTGCATTGTATTTTGTTGATAGAAAAGAAATAATTGAAAACCTCCAGTCATAATATATAACTTGAATATTAAACTAAAATTGAGACCAAAATGTGGTGGTTTCCCCACAGTGATTATCTGGTCCCAAAGAAAGAAGAAAAGAACAACTAGTCTGTCTTTCTGAAAACACCACCATGACAGAACCTTCAAGGAAGGCCCAGAACACCTAAGATTTGCAAGCAGAAGAATCACTCTTTGGTGGTTATTGATGAATATTAAACTCTGTTGCTAACAATTCCAAAGATGAGTTCATCTGTAACCAAAAGCAAGATCACTGTTATTTTTTTCTCTTTTGGATCTTTTAGTATTATTTATTACTCTATGTTTTAACTTAAAAGCTGACTGCTTCTTTATTTGCCTATTTGGGTGTATGTTTATTAAAATCCTTGAGTGTGAAAAAAGTATATTTACTGATGTGACTTTTCAATGCAGAATTGCATGTGACATGAGCATACAATTATCACCCATTGCTGTGAGCTCAACAGGTAAATTTAAGATGTTTTTTTTGAAATACCTGGTAAATTAGGTACTGACATAAGTTTTGTTAGCCTAGCTAACAAAGCCTAGCCAACAAAGCCTAGCCTGGTTTTTTACTGTCAATTCTGTCAATGGTCAAGTCATAGTATGACTGGCAGCATTGCAGTTAGAGATCATCGTCTCTTGAATGCTGATACTGTGCTTCCTGAGTCTCAATGCCTTCCACACAGAAACATGTTACTTGTGGTACCTGGTATCACATCCTTTCCCTTTTCTTTCCTTTCTCTCTCTTTGACTGTCTTTCTTTGGTGCTGTTTCCGTAACATGTATCATCATGATATCCATGAACTTTACTAACATTATTGAATTTTTGTTACCGTAAGACTTTCCTGAGCATAGTGAGTCGTGTAAGGCCATTCTAGTAGCCACACAAGGGAGGGAAGTAGTAGAAGAGGTTATGTAAATCCTGAAGATGCCCCACTGAAGCTGGACAGATTGAAATTCCTGTGTAATGAACATTCCTTTTATTTCTATGTACTTGGAGTTCATGTCTCTGTGCTGAATAACAGAGGTTATCCTTTTTTGGGTGAGTATTTTTTGTGTTTGTCTGTTTGTTTGTTTTTCAGGAGCTAATTACCATTTCCCTCTTCCACTTTTTTAACCAGAAGTATCCTAACTAATCATCTTGCAACACAGAGAGTTTACTGTGTTGGATGTCAGTTCTCATAGTTCTGCACAAGGCTTGTGAGGTTCAGAAAAGGTGTTTTCCTTACACACCTTTCCTCTTATTTCTGTTGATTTTTCCAACAAATATATGCATTACTTCCAAAATAAGACTCTCATTTTTTTTTTTCTGGCTGTAAAAGAAAGCTTTAAAGACATATCCTGAGAGCAAACATGTAGAATTTTTAAAGAAACCAGGCTTATAGTCAGTAAATTGGAAAGTTTGTTTTGTTTTTCTGTGCTTTTAAGTTTCACAAGGAAATAAAGTGACCCAAATCTTCTGGAGGAGAACTGAAGGCAACACATAGAGAACAAAAATCCAGTTTATATTGCAGAGTAATTGTTTCCTATCCTTCTGTGATTTCTTGGAGAGAGCTAGAGGCTTGAATTTTAAAGGTAAATCTCATGTTATATTCTGAGCCTAGTGTTACCTCTCCTGTCTGTCACTGACATCCACCTAGAAGTGGTTTGCAGTACATATAGGTTGTGAGAACAGTTTAGGAATAATGAGAGTTAGCACTATTCATGAACCAATGAAATATCATTTCATTTGTGCTTAATTTTTTTAATACAGTTCTGTTCTTAAATGAGGACATTCCCACTTTTGGCAATAGACTTGACTGAAGAAACTCTAAAAACCAACAATGACATCCTTTAGGATACCTTGACATATTAGAATAATTTTTCTACTTGCAAAGTTTTTTATTCTGATATCCAGACACGGCTTTCTTTTGTTGACATACTGGCAAATTAATTTTAGGGAGCAAATGTTACATAACAGGAAATTAAAATAGTGCGTATCTTAAAATGCTAACATTTAATTGACTAGAGGGTTTGGATAATTCTGAGAAATAATTGAAACATCTACTCTGGGTTAGCAAGGTTGTTTTTTTTTTTTAGAAAAATGGGAGATATGTTCAGTAGATTTCACATGTTATTAGTAGAGGTGATTAGGTGCTTCTGTAATTCCTCTGTAATTCTTCTGTAAATCCTCTCTCTGTTCATTTTGAAAGTGAACATCCTTTTTGTGTTCTGTCAGATCAACTGACCCTCACTACATGTTCTTTTACCTTTTTTTAACTCACAGGAAGCAATATCCACCATAAGAGCAATAGAGAAATAGAGATTAATAATAGAAAGTGTTTTATTTTGTCCTGTTCCCAGGACTCAGAATGTATATCACAAGTATAGGTGCAATCCCTGCCCACCTGAAATTTAATTGAATATAGGATCCATAGGAAATTCAGGAGAAAGTTGAAGAGGAGGGACAATAAATAAGCCAAGCAAAATCCTAACTATGGGACACAGCTTGGGAGAATTTCTATGTACTTTTTGCATGTTGTGTTGTCCAGAGTGGTGTAAAATTGTTTGCATGAACCTCCACAGGAAATTGCTATTCCAAGGCACACAGAAACAGGGAAATATAGGCCAGAAAGTTACAAAGATCTTGACCAGGTATTGGCCATTTACTGTTTTCAAATAAGCAACAAGTACACAGTCTTCTGCTGCCAGTGTTATACTGACAATAAATAATTCATGTTGTTCATATTTATTATGATATTTTTTGCTTAAACCTCCACTGCACCATTACATCATAAAAACAGGACAAAGATTTCAATGAGGATTATAAGGTTCAGGTAAAAGGGAACACTCATTCTTCCTAGGGTAAGAGCTTCTCCTGGATTTGCATTAGGCATATGTATCAAGATAGCTCTGATCATTTGGGGAACAGGGTAAAGAACACTATTTTGGCTAAAAGTATTTGCACTGAACCAGAGACAACCAGCAGCCACCTTAGTTCAGGCTTAGGGTCTTGCTCATCTGGCAGGAAAGATGCAATATTGTGGCTTTGGTGCAGGACTAAGGTCAGCAACTACTGAAGTGGAAGAGCATGTAGAATGTCTCCCGTCAGCAAGCAAATATTCAGATTTAATACCTTAAAGTTCAACTCATCATAAAATTATAAGTTTTATAATGTTAGTAAATAATATAGCCATGAAACTCCTTTAAAAAATCCTTAAAAACCCCTTTTTGTAATATAGCAGAGAAGAAAAAAAGAAATCCAACAATCATGAGGATAACTCTCAGCAGATAACAAGCTATATTTTAAAATACAATTATATGACAAAGTATAAACTATTGTTAATATTTCAGAAAATATTTGCTTGTGTTAAACCTGGAAGTATTTAATAACCACACACTACATCTTTCACCTATATTTTCCAACTATGACAAAATGTAGAAGGTGACTGCGCAGTTACTTGTGAAAATGGAAATGTTTTTAATTATTATTTTATGAACAGACCATCTACTTTATAGTAATGAACCCTGTAGTTTATAATTTCTTTATCTCCATTACTCTGGTATTGAAAAGTGGGAATAAAATTCTCCTTAAAACTCTTCTTTGTTTAAGTGAAACTTAACTATGCAAATGTTAATATAAAACTTATAATTGAGGTCTGAGAAAGCTCAGCACTGATATGAATGAATAGATACAATACTTTCATTTCTTTACCTTGTATAGATTTTCTAACTCTTAAAAAAAAAAAAAAAAAAAAAAAATAAAAAAAGAAGCTATGACATAATTTCCTACAGAGGAAATAAGTATTTTCAGTATTTTCAGCTCAAGATGACAGACATGCAGAACCTGCTAGTTTACCTTTACTGGCATTTCACATAACTTTTATTACTCTACCTGAATAGATTCCATTTGTACCTATTTCCTCATATTTCACTTTGTAATTAGACCATAATCAAAGAAAATTATAGTGGAACCCACAGAGGTGGATCCCCCACACTGACGACTTGAATTTATTCAAGTGTAATTTTACAGACACTCATGGCAGGACAAGGAGTCAGGTTCACTGATTTCTATTTGGTTTCCGTTAGAAACCATAAATCTTTCTGCAGAGCCCAGGTATCTCCACATTCAGTTCCAATTCACTATCACATTTGCAAGTCAGAAAAGCTTTCTGAAATGAATGATGAATGAATAGTTTTCTGTCAATCACACGATAAGCTGCCTGTGAAAGTCCGGTATTTGTATATTTATATCTCAGACCTTTACAGGTAACTTCCATAAAATGTAAGAAAAATAAGGAACCCAAATTGTTGATAATATGTGGGACAACCAAAGGAGCAAAGTTATTATAAAGTGGTTTTGTTTAAAAACATCAATCTAGGCAAGAGGGTAATTATAGTCTTATCTTCAATACTGAAGAAGCCTGTTGTGGTTGAGCCCCAGTGATTTCACAGCAGGTGGGGACATATGGGAACAGAGCAAGGCATGTAACCTTCATCTGAGGAGTTCAGCTGTCTGTGCTTCAAACCCGTTTTTGTTAAAGCATGGTCATATATCCCTGGCTCAGTTTTATTGTGAAAATTTTTTATTAGGAAAAAGTATATAAGACAGTACATAAAGTATATCATGCACTATAAGAAAAGAAAAAACTCCAGAAGTGCAATTGCTAAGTCGGGAATTGTTAGCAGATAGATTCACAAGGTAAATACTGGCATGCGAAGATGCAAATCCCTAAGAAGAGAAACAGTGAATCAAAAAAGAGCAAGACAGCAACACAAAAGATCAAATCACTACATTGAAAATCAACTCTTCCTATCCTGACTGACAGCTGACAGCCTAGCTCAACCTCATCACCTGACTCATTGGGTAAACTGAGCTTATTAATTCCTCCCCCATTGGCATTCTGAAGTCCCAGCAGGCTTTAACCAAAAACGCCTATGTACTTTCGAGTTATTTAGATGCTGCTTGCAATGTCTCTTTGCAAATGTCAGAAGACCCATAATCAAAATGACCTGTGAAGGTGGGCCACAAAGGGCTAAGAATTCCCTGAGTATGTGTTCCCTAGGGAAAGAGTGAGTAAGGGAGAAGGATGTGGGCAAATTTATTACCTGCTTTGAAGCCTGGCCTGGGAAACTGATATAAATAAAACTACAGAAGCTAACTGTAAAATTTCCTGCTGCTCCATGTTTTTGGTTTTCACACAGGTTCCCCTTCTGTTTTGACGGGATTGCTTTAAATGTATCATGGTACATCACTGGTTCAATTTTGTATGTAAGTCTTCTTGTTATCTTTTCTTCCAGGCCTTTTTCATTTTTGCTCCTTTGTTCATAAATAGCCTTTTATTCTCTCTGAACATAGTAAGTATTCAATGCTTTCCTTCTCACTCCCTGTCCCTTCTGTCATGTAATCAAATATTCTTTGTGTGTCTTTGTTCATGGCAGGGTTTCACAAGACGATTCAAAATTGATGATAGTTTTTGGGAGTCTTTAGTTTCTTTTGTCTGTGTGATATCTTGCATAAGTATCACCACTTTTATCATTTCATCAGAAATACACTCAATATAATATAAAATTTTCTCCATTAAGAATAATGCAGGTTTGTATCATCTAGATTCTTTCTGGTTGAACATTTCAAGCATTTAATTTTTAATTAATCTCCATCCCCTTTTTAGAAAAAAAAAAATTAATTTCATTGGATTTCTTGATTTACGGTATAGTTAACCCTAACAGCACAATTATCTTTTTAGTTCAGTAGTTGTAATGCAATCAGAAAACCATGTGCTTTTAAAATGTCACAGTTTATAAAAACTATAGGCACAGACAGTGAGTCACATCCAGCAGTAATTTTTATTCTTTTTTCCTAATTCTTGATCAAATGAATCTATAATGTGCCACATGTAGAGACTTGCATTTATTTTCTGTAGACGTTTGAAAACTATTACATTATTGTGTATCTATCTCTGTCGAATTGCTATTATAATCTATTTCCTCAGATTTTATCACCTCAGATACCTTATACTTGATGGATTTGTTCTCTCTATAAGGCAGTTAACACCTATAAACTCAGATTTTATTATTTATTTTGAAATTTGAATATGAATCTCCAACTACATTATTCAAATACCATAAGAAAAATTTACAGGGAATATTACTAGTGATCCTGCTGCATGTCTATTGATAAAATTCAGATTTTCTGAAGTAGTGCTTCAGATTAAATGTGCTTTAATAGCAAAACTAAAAGCTAAGTTGTAAGTGTATGTATTTCCTTTGTGACTTTTACGTGTCGAGCACTATTAAGAGCATGCTCAATCCAGATAATTTGAAATAACTTTGATATCTCCTGCTTAGCGGGAGGATTTTTTAAGGTTAAATTAAAAAAAACCCAAACTATAGAAATAAAGTCTAAGATTTACCAACATTACAAATTCTCATTTGTTTATAATCTTTCTAGGCATAGCTGTTAGAAAGAACACAACATCTCATTTTTCATGATATGAGAAAGTATCTTTTTTAAAGGGTTATTCACAGACTTATGGCATTGGTTCTCCATTTTTCTAGTATGAGTGTGTTTGGAGAGTTCAGTGAGAACGTATCAGATTGGGGACCATAGCTGAGGTGGAACCTAAAATACCCAGGGGCCAGGGGGTCCTTTGTGAAGAGATAGGCTTCCTCTGCAACATTAAGATGAAAGTGCTTTGGTAATTAAATTTTTTTTTTTTTTAGTATGTTCACTTTAAGTTCTGCTTCAAAGTTATGCCCTATCTTCCACCCAGTCCCTAAATAAAATGACGACATATTTCATATAACTATGCTTATTTAAGTAAATTTTATTTTCATTGCTCATGTCTGTAGATTCATTATTAGATAAAAGTTTTGGTAGCTCTCTCCTTCTGCCCCCAACCCCCCCAAATGCTTTAATAGTTGGATTGTCAAATTACAGAGAAATGCTACTGCAGCTTGGAATCTAGCACACAAAAATTTAAAATTTGCACAAGGGGGCATTTTAGAAAATGTAATAATTTTATTATAGTTAAAGTATTGACAGAAGTGAAATATAAATGAGGCCTTACTGTAGATGAAACAAACTTAATGAAAACAAACATAATTGTTAATTTCATTAGGCAGTTATTATAAAAGTTCACAAGAAAAAAAGGAGCAAATTACCTAAATTTTTGTTTCAGGTGAAGAGTAGTGAACAGAGCAATTCAGAGGAAAATAGGATGGGAGAAAGTATGACAGCAGAAAGTATGACATTTTTTTTCAGGTTAGAAATAACTTTACAAAGAAAATATGCAAGACTATTACTAGTCAAACCTGCAAATTATGTTCTCAATGACCCACCTGAGGACTGACTACACTATTTTTCTATTTTGGAACAAGATCTTACTTCCCATATCTATGTTGGTACTTACCTATCCATGGTTTGCTTTGCTTTGTTTTGTAGAAAAAATAAAAGGGTGCAAACTTGGTTAAGTCTGAATAGAACTAACTGAAAGATATGCTCCACTAGTGCACCATAAGGCAGCTTCCTGAATAGCTGAAAAAAAACCCCAATTATCGCTAACATATTTCAGGTCACAGTAATAAAGCCTGTGCTTTCTTATCTCCTATCTGTCTCTTCCTCTCATCCCCATGATGGGAATTACACCCAGCAGGAAAAATTGCAGGTCTCTGGAAGGTCATCATTGCCACTCTGCCCTTTGGATATATTTGCTGAGGCAAATATCATAGCCCTCCCAAAGATTTTTTTCAGCCACTTGGTAATAGTATTTGTTTCTACTTTCCCTATGGCTGCCTATTAGTATGTTTTTTCATCTTGACTAGGAAACGAGTAAAACTTAACTTGATGATGGCTGATTCATTTCTTCGTCTTCCTTCTATCTTCTTTAATTTTTTTTTTTTTTTTTTTTTTTTTTTTTTTTTTTTTTTTTTTTTTTTTTTTTTTTTTTTTTTTTCTGGTAAGAGAGAATATATATTGAGGAGTTTAAAAATAGCATCCCCTATTAAAAAAAAAAAAAA